>NC_139579.1:7185756-7468256 GCF_946808225.1 Silurus aristotelis
GAGTCCCTGACTATCTTCAAGCGACGATTGAAGACTTACCTCTTCCTGAAACACTTAAATTAAGCACTTTCCAAATTTGCTTTGTAGAATTCAAGATTTATATTTATATTAAGTTTGTAATCTTGCATACCAGTGTAGATTTATTCATTGCTAGAGATTCAAAGCACTTTTGTACATCGCTCTGGATAAGGGCGTCTGCTATATGCCGCAAATGTAAATGTAAATGTAAAAGATTAAGAGGATGAAGAGTGGCAAGTCGGTTGGACCAGATGACATACCAGTAGAAGCAAAGAGATGTTTAGGAGAAACAGCAGTGGAGGTTTTTTTAACCAGATTGTTTAACAAAATTGTATTTATTTTATTGTATGTGCTGCATTAACACAACCAACAAGAACCACTCCACCCTGCCCCTTGGACTTATTTGGGGAAAATTATCATTGCACTGCATCACTTACATTAATATTTGCACTGGCTCACTTTACATACCCTGCAAAAACTGTATAGCTAATGTATTTATATTTTTTTTCTTAATTTATTCTTTAATTTTCCTAGTTTTTTGTTTAGTTTTACATATTTTTATAGCCCCAGCACACCATCACAAATTCCTTGTACATGCAACCCATGATACTTTGCAATTATGATGATTCTGAATTCCATGGAAATTATAAACAGCTTTAATCTTTATTTTCGCATAGAGAAGTCCCGACTAATCAAGTTCATGAATTTTATTGCTATTAAGATATGAGCATAAACGTCTCTGCAGCAACCCTTCCTAGGATCTCTGGGATAAGGGGGAATATTCATTTAATGCATGTTCACATAGTGTCCATATACCAACCCACAGATCTTTATAAACATTTAATACCCTTATTTTATATAGTAAATACATTTATCTGGCAAAATTGCTGCAGCCTATATCTATACGGATTTACACATAAGGAAAAAACAATTCCTCCACAGGTAAAAAAGCGTAAAAGCTCAGCACGCCAAAAATATTTGTATAAAAAGAATTGATGTATACCTGAAGCTGGTTTATTTGCACAGCCTGTATATAATGATCATCAATCTTAAGAGCCGTTAACACCAGTTATGATATATTTTACAATGTTGGCTGATTTGAAATTATTTGATAGAATGTTTATAAGAAATGCAGGTAAAGTTGCATCTTTTTGGGATTTAAATATAAAATAAAAAAAAATTACAAAATAAAACATAAACATGCAGCATTTATAAAAAGCAAAAATATAAAACTATTTTAGATAGATAATATTAAATAGGTTTTTCGTTTTTTGCTCATTTACCTATTTAACTACCTGGACCATACCCAGACTGTGATCCACAGACGTTTATTTATGATGTGTTATTAACATACCAGGTATCTTTTACCTTCTTTGATAGCATAGTAGGTAGAGCGGAGAATTGAGAATGCTCGACCAGAAGCATTTATATGTCGCTGGTTTTGCTTTTAAAACGTTAAAAAAGACTCAGTTCCCTGACCGGGAATCGAACCCGGGCCGCGGCGGTGAGAGCGCCGAATCCTAACCACTAGACCACCAGGGACTGTGCGTCATGACTCCGTCTTGTGTGTTGGAAGTCCTACACACTATATGGTGCGCGCGCTACTACAGAATAAATTTTATTTCTGTACCAGAATTTTAAATCCTGTCCCTATATTGCAATCCTACGGCTTGGATTTATTGTGGGAAAATAATCATTGCAGTGCATCACTTAATTTTTTTCTTATTTTATTCTTTTATTTTCCTAGTTTTTTTGTTTAGTTTTTCATATTTAAATT
Source organism: Silurus aristotelis (assembly GCF_946808225.1). Classification (NCBI taxonomy): domain Eukaryota; kingdom Metazoa; phylum Chordata; class Actinopteri; order Siluriformes; family Siluridae; genus Silurus; species Silurus aristotelis. Next base: position 7,187,552 of record NC_139579.1, read on the forward strand.
AATTCACAGCGTTTAAAGCTTAGTATAGAGAAGTCCAGACTGTTCGAGTTCATGGATTTTATTGCTATTTAGGTACGAGCATGAACTTCTCTGCAGAAACCCTTTCTAGGATCTCTGGGATAAAGGGGAAGTCTGATATTCGGTTGAGAAAAGCCTGGAGAGGTGGAGGTACGTGCTGGAGAGAAGGGGAATGAAAGTCAGTAGGAGTAAGACAGAGTACATGTGTGTGAATGAGAGGGAGTGCAGTGGAGTGATGCGGCTGCAGGGAGAAGAGGTGAAGAAGGTGGAGGAGTTTAGATGCTTTGGTTCAGCAGTGCAAAGTGATGGGGCGTGTGTTTGAGAAGTGAAGAAACGTGTGCAGGCAGGGTGGAGTGGGTGGAGAAGAGTGATAGCAGGAGTGATTTGTGATAGAAGAGTATCTGCAAGAGTGAAAGGGAAAGTTTATAGGGCTGTGGTGAGACCTGAGGTGTTGTATGGATTAGAGACAGTGGCATTGAGTAGGGTGAGTAGGGAACAGGGTTTTCGTTTTTTGCTCATTTACCAGGGTGTTTCTTTAACTTCCAGGATATCGCAGGTTGAGGACTAAGGTGCTCAATAAGGGCTGTTCATGCATGCCCAGACTGTGATCTTATACTGATACACAGTTGTTTATTTATGATGTGTTATTAAAATACCATCTTTTACCTTCTTCGATAGCATAGTAGAGTAGAGAATTGAGGATGCTCGACCAGAAGCATTTATATGTCGCTGGTCTCGCTTTGTCCCAAGATTTTATAAGACAACGTTAAAAATAATTTCAGTTCCCTCACCGGGAATCGAACCCGGGCCGCGGCGGTGAGAGCGCCGAATCCTAACCACTAGACCACCAGGGACTGTGCGTCATGACTCCGTTTTGTGTGTTGGACGTCGTACACATTATATGGTGCGCGCGCTACTCCAGAATGATTTTTATAATGAATTTTATAATGAATTACAATTATAATATGTCGGGGTTTTTAATTCACCCAACAAAAACAAAATACAGTTTCACTCAAAAGGTGTCATGAAAGTACAACCACCAATACCACTTCCTGGGAACCATCATCTCTCATCAAAATCTATTGCCACAAAAACAGCATCTTCTCCTCCACAACTGACCTCATCAACAATATCAAGAAACCATCATCTCTGATCTGCTTTAAAAAAAATTAACATTTCAGTAATGTAAACCTCACACTGATAATTTCATATGTGCTACATTAAAAAATTAAAGGCCGTCTTCGTGGCACTGGTATTGGAGGCGGTCTACTTTTCCATGGCCCACCCTGTATTAATTTATTCTTTTATTTTCCTACTTTTTATAGTTATTTATATTTTTCAACACCAGCACACCATGATAAATTCTTTGTTGATAATGGAAATTCTAATTCTGATGAAAAATATAAAAAGCGCGGTACTCCAGAATTCATTCATTCATTCATTCATCTTCTCCCGCTTATCCGTAATTCGGGTCGCGGGGGCAGCAGTCTAAGCAGATTCCCCAGACACTTCTCCGTGTCCAGGGATCGGGCTGTCAAGGCCCCCGCCTTCGAGTGCTGCCCAATCCTCTCAGCACCGGTCCCTTACGGTCCCTCCTGCAGGTGGTGAGCCCACGGGAAGACTCCAGAATTAGTTTTAATAACAATTATAATATGTCGGGGGGGTTTTATTCACCCCAAAAAAACAAAATGCAGTTTCAGTTAAAAGGTGTCATGAAAATACTACCACCAATACCACTTCCTGCGAACCAGAATCTCTTTTAGGACTTCAAGTGGGAGCTGAATATCAGCTCTTTCATTAAAAACACACACCAGAGGTTATATCTCCTGCGACAGCTGAAGAAGTTCAACCTACCAAACAAAATGATGGTGCACTTCTCCACCTCCATTACTGAATTCATACTCACCCCTCCATCACCAGCTGGAATGCAGCTGCCATTGCTAAAGACAAAGGCAAACTGCAGACTGTCATCCACTCTGCTGAGAGGTGATTGGTTGTAATCTTCCACCTCTACAGGACCTGCACTCCTCCAGGACTCTGAAGTAACTAGTATTGTGGCTGACCCCTCTTACCCTGGACACACACTTTATGATTTACTCCCCTCTGGCAGGAGGCTGAGGTCCATCAGGATCAAAATCTATTGCCACAAAAACAGCATCTTCTCCTCCGCAACTGACCTCATCAACAATATCAAGGAGCCACCATCATCTCTGATCTGCTTTTATAAACATTAACATTACAGTAATGTAAACCTCACACTCATCATTTCATATGTTCTACATTAAAAAAGTAAAGCCCGTCTTTGTGGCACTGGTATTCTTTTATTTTTCTACTTTTTATAGTCATTCATATTTTTTAACACCAGCGCACCATGATAAATTCTTTTTTGATAAAGAAAATTCTAATTCTGATGAAAAATATAAAAAGCTTTAATATTTACCATAGCATAAAAAATACAAAAATAAGTGTAAGTGACATGCTGTTAATCCTTTTCGTGCAAACATGAAAGTCAGCAAATGTTTGATTTATTGAACAATCTTTTCAAAAGACTCCCAGAGAGCAGTGATTTGGGCCTTTAGGTCTTAAGCATAAGGATCTATCTTGTGCTGCATCGCCTGGCTGCTCTGGACAACTGGCTTTGAAAGCTTTGAAAGAATGGGACCATGTTTTTCTGGAAGTCCTGCAGGTGTTGCTCCAGTTCCTGCTTTAGCTCCTCAGCTTAGGGTTCCATCTTGGCATGAAGCTCACTCATTTTCTTCTCCAGACTCGTCTTCAGCTCCTCACTTTTCAGGAGAAGAGACATGGCATCCGGAGGTGGAGGTACGTGCTGGAGAGAAGGGGAATGAAAGTGAGTAGGAGTAAGACTGAGTACATGTGTGTGAATAAGAGGGAGGGCAGTGGAGTGGTGCGGTTGCAGGGAGAAGAGGTGAAGAAGGTGAAGGAGTTTAGATACATTGTAGATACCATGGTAAATTAGCACAAAAAACAAAACCCAACGACCGCCACATGTATCGTTAGCCAACAGGGTGCCGGTGGAAATTGGTCTACAGTTGTCTGAAGGTGGAGAAGGAGAGGAGTAAGATGTCTACAGAGCCGGGAGGAAAAGGAGAGTGGAGATTAGGGTTGGTACTTTAAATGTTGGTACTATGACTTGTAGGGAGAGAGGTAGCTAATATGAAAGACAAACATATATATGTTGTGTGTTTCGGAGACCAAGTAGAGAGGGAGTAAGGCCAGGAACATTGGAGGTTGGTTTAAACTGTTCTATCATGGTGTGGATGGAAAGAGAAATGGTGTAGGGGTGATTCTGAAGAAAGAGCCCAGTAAGAGGTAAGAGTGTAGTGGAGGTGAAGAGAGTTTCTGATAAAGTGATGAACGTGAAGCTAGAAGTTGAAGGGGTGATGATGAATGTTATCAGTGCTTATGCTCCACAAGAGGGCTGTGAGATGGAGGAGAAAAAAAAATTCTAGGGTGAGTTAGATGGAGTGGTAGAAGACCCACAGAACGATTGGTGATTGGGGCAGACTTCAATGGCCATGTTGGTGAAGGGAACAGAGGTGATGAGGAGGTGATGGTAGGTATGGCTTTAAGGAGAGGAATGTGGAAGGGCAGATGGTGGTAGATTTTGATAAAAGGATGTAAATGGCAGTGGTAAATATTTATTTTAAGAAGAAGGAGGAGCATAGGGTGATGTATAAGAGTGGATGAAGGTGCACACAGGTGGACTATGTTCTATGTAGAAGATGTGACCTGAAGGAGATTGGAGACTGTAAGGTTTTGGCAGGGGAGAGTGTAGCTAGACAACATCCAATGGTGGTTTGTAGGATGGTTTTGGAGGTGAAGAAGAAGAGGAGGAGAGTGAGGACTGAAAGAAGAATAAGATGGTGGAAACTGAAGGAGGAAGACTGTAGTGTGAGATTCAGGGAAGAGGTCAGACAGGGGCTCGGTGGTGGCAAGGAGGTGCTGGATGGTGGGGCAACTACTGCAAAAGTGATAAGGGAGACAGCTAGAAAGGTACTTGGTGTGACATCTAAAAATAGAAAGGAAGACAAGGAGACGTGGTGGTGGAATGAGGAAGTGCAGGAGAGCATAAGGAGAAAGAGGTTGGCAAAACAGGATTGGGATCAAAAGAGTGATGTGAAAAGTAGACAGGGGTACAAGGAGATGCGGCAGCAGGTAAAGAGGGATGTGGCGAAAGCTAAGGAAAAGGCATATGAGGAGCTGTATGAGAGGTTGGACACTAAGGAAGAAGAAAAGGATTTGTACCGATTGGCCAGGCAGAGGGACCCGAGCTGGGAAGGATGTGTTGCAAGTTAGAGCAATAAAGGATGGAGATTGAAAAGTGTTGACTAGTGTGGAGAGTGTGTTGAGAAGATGGAGGGAGTATTTGAGCAGCTGATGAATGAGGAAAACGAGAGAGAGAGAAGGGTTGATGGTGTGGAGATGGTGAAGCAAGAAGTGCATAGGATTAGTAAGGAGGACGTGAGAGCAGCGATTACTCCTCCACTCTTATGGTACCACCTTCTCTCAGAATGAGAGGTAAGTATACTTCAAGGCTCTTCTCTGTTCTGGCATTGAGGTAGTGGCATGAACTTCCCCTAGATGTCCGTACAGCAGAGTCCCTGACTATCTTCAAGCGACGATTGAAGACTTACCTCTTCCTGAAACACTTAAATTAAGCACTTTCCAAATTTGCTTTGTAGAATTCAAGATTTATATTTATATTAAGTTTGTAATCTTGCATACCAGTGTAGATTTATTCATTGCTAGAGATTCAAAGCACTTTTGTACATCGCTCTGGATAAGGGCGTCTGCTATATGCCGCAAATGTAAATGTAAATGTAAAAGATTAAGAGGATGAAGAGTGGCAAGTCGGTTGGACCAGATGACATACCAGTAGAAGCAAAGAGATGTTTAGGAGAAACAGCAGTGGAGGTTTTTTTAACCAGATTGTTTAACAAAATTGTATTTATTTTATTGTATGTGCTGCATTAACACAACCAACAAGAACCACTCCACCCTGCCCCTTGGACTTATTTGGGGAAAATTATCATTGCACTGCATCACTTACATTAATATTTGCACTGGCTCACTTTACATACCCTGCAAAAACTGTATAGCTAATGTATTTATATTTTTTTTCTTAATTTATTCTTTAATTTTCCTAGTTTTTTGTTTAGTTTTACATATTTTTATAGCCCCAGCACACCATCACAAATTCCTTGTACATGCAACCCATGATACTTTGCAATTATGATGATTCTGAATTCCATGGAAATTATAAACAGCTTTAATCTTTATTTTCGCATAGAGAAGTCCCGACTAATCAAGTTCATGAATTTTATTGCTATTAAGATATGAGCATAAACGTCTCTGCAGCAACCCTTCCTAGGATCTCTGGGATAAGGGGGAATATTCATTTAATGCATGTTCACATAGTGTCCATATACCAACCCACAGATCTTTATAAACATTTAATACCCTTATTTTATATAGTAAATACATTTATCTGGCAAAATTGCTGCAGCCTATATCTATACGGATTTACACATAAGGAAAAAACAATTCCTCCACAGGTAAAAAAGCGTAAAAGCTCAGCACGCCAAAAATATTTGTATAAAAAGAATTGATGTATACCTGAAGCTGGTTTATTTGCACAGCCTGTATATAATGATCATCAATCTTAAGAGCCGTTAACACCAGTTATGATATATTTTACAATGTTGGCTGATTTGAAATTATTTGATAGAATGTTTATAAGAAATGCAGGTAAAGTTGCATCTTTTTGGGATTTAAATATAAAATAAAAAAAAATTACAAAATAAAACATAAACATGCAGCATTTATAAAAAGCAAAAATATAAAACTATTTTAGATAGATAATATTAAATAGGTTTTTCGTTTTTTGCTCATTTACCTATTTAACTACCTGGACCATACCCAGACTGTGATCCACAGACGTTTATTTATGATGTGTTATTAACATACCAGGTATCTTTTACCTTCTTTGATAGCATAGTAGGTAGAGCGGAGAATTGAGAATGCTCGACCAGAAGCATTTATATGTCGCTGGTTTTGCTTTTAAAACGTTAAAAAAGACTCAGTTCCCTGACCGGGAATCGAACCCGGGCCGCGGCGGTGAGAGCGCCGAATCCTAACCACTAGACCACCAGGGACTGTGCGTCATGACTCCGTCTTGTGTGTTGGAAGTCCTACACACTATATGGTGCGCGCGCTACTACAGAATAAATTTTATTTCTGTACCAGAATTTTAAATCCTGTCCCTATATTGCAATCCTACGGCTTGGATTTATTGTGGGAAAATAATCATTGCAGTGCATCACTTAATTTTTTTCTTATTTTATTCTTTTATTTTCCTAGTTTTTTTGTTTAGTTTTTCATATTTAAATTAATTCACAGCGTTTAAAGCTTAGTATAGAGAAGTCCAGACTGTTCGAGTTCATGGATTTTATTGCTATTTAGGTACGAGCATGAACTTCTCTGCAGAAACCCTTTCTAGGATCTCTGGGATAAAGGGGAAGTCTGATATTCGGTTGAGAAAAGCCTGGAGAGGTGGAGGTACGTGCTGGAGAGAAGGGGAATGAAAGTCAGTAGGAGTAAGACAGAGTACATGTGTGTGAATGAGAGGGAGTGCAGTGGAGTGATGCGGCTGCAGGGAGAAGAGGTGAAGAAGGTGGAGGAGTTTAGATGCTTTGGTTCAGCAGTGCAAAGTGATGGGGCGTGTGTTTGAGAAGTGAAGAAACGTGTGCAGGCAGGGTGGAGTGGGTGGAGAAGAGTGATAGCAGGAGTGATTTGTGATAGAAGAGTATCTGCAAGAGTGAAAGGGAAAGTTTATAGGGCTGTGGTGAGACCTGAGGTGTTGTATGGATTAGAGACAGTGGCATTGAGTAGGGTGAGTAGGGAACAGGGTTTTCGTTTTTTGCTCATTTACCAGGGTGTTTCTTTAACTTCCAGGATATCGCAGGTTGAGGACTAAGGTGCTCAATAAGGGCTGTTCATGCATGCCCAGACTGTGATCTTATACTGATACACAGTTGTTTATTTATGATGTGTTATTAAAATACCATCTTTTACCTTCTTCGATAGCATAGTAGAGTAGAGAATTGAGGATGCTCGACCAGAAGCATTTATATGTCGCTGGTCTCGCTTTGTCCCAAGATTTTATAAGACAACGTTAAAAATAATTTCAGTTCCCTCACCGGGAATCGAACCCGGGCCGCGGCGGTGAGAGCGCCGAATCCTAACCACTAGACCACCAGGGACTGTGCGTCATGACTCCGTTTTGTGTGTTGGACGTCGTACACATTATATGGTGCGCGCGCTGCTCCAGAATGATTTTTATAATGAATTTTATAATGAATTACAATTATAATATGTCGGGGTTTTTAATTCACCCAACAAAAACAAAATACAGTTTCACTCAAAAGGTGTCATGAAAGTACAACCACCAATACCACTTCCTGGGAACCATCATCTCTCATCAAAATCTATTGCCACAAAAACAGCATCTTCTCCTCCACAACTGACCTCATCAACAATATCAAGAAACCATCATCTCTGATCTGCTTTAAAAAAAATTAACATTTCAGTAATGTAAACCTCACACTGATAATTTCATATGTGCTACATTAAAAAATTAAAGGCCGTCTTCGTGGCACTGGTATTGGAGGCGGTCTACTTTTCCATGGCCCACCCTGTATTAATTTATTCTTTTATTTTCCTACTTTTTATAGTTATTTATATTTTTCAACACCAGCACACCATGATAAATTCTTTGTTGATAATGGAAATTCTAATTCTGATGAAAAATATAAAAAGCGCGGTACTCCAGAATTCATTCATTCATTCATTCATCTTCTCCCGCTTATCCGTAATTCGGGTCGCGGGGGCAGCAGTCTAAGCAGATTCCCCAGACACTTCTCCGTGTCCAGGGATCGGGCTGTCAAGGCCCCCGCCTTCGAGTGCTGCCCAATCCTCTCAGCACCGGTCCCTTACGGTCCCTCCTGCAGGTGGTGAGCCCACGGGAAGACTCCAGAATTAGTTTTAATAACAATTATAATATGTCGGGGGGGTTTTATTCACCCCAAAAAAACAAAATGCAGTTTCAGTTAAAAGGTGTCATGAAAATACTACCACCAATACCACTTCCTGCGAACCAGAATCTCTTTTAGGACTTCAAGTGGGAGCTGAATATCAGCTCTTTCATTAAAAACACACACCAGAGGTTATATCTCCTGCGACAGCTGAAGAAGTTCAACCTACCAAACAAAATGATGGTGCACTTCTCCACCTCCATTACTGAATTCATACTCACCCCTCCATCACCAGCTGGAATGCAGCTGCCATTGCTAAAGACAAAGGCAAACTGCAGACTGTCATCCACTCTGCTGAGAGGTGATTGGTTGTAATCTTCCACCTCTGCAGGACCTGCACTCCTCCAGGACTCTGAAGTAACTAGTATTGTGGCTGACCCCTCTTACCCTGGACACACACTTTATGATTTACTCCCCTCTGGCAGGAGGCTGAGGTCCATCAGGATCAAAATCTATTGCCACAAAAACAGCATCTTCTCCTCCGCAACTGACCTCATCAACAATATCAAGGAGCCACCATCATCTCTGATCTGCTTTTATAAACATTAACATTACAGTAATGTAAACCTCACACTCATCATTTCATATGTTCTACATTAAAAAAGTAAAGCCCGTCTTTGTGGCACTGGTATTCTTTTATTTTTCTACTTTTTATAGTCATTCATATTTTTTAACACCAGCGCACCATGATAAATTCTTTTTTGATAAAGAAAATTCTAATTCTGATGAAAAATATAAAAAGCTTTAATATTTACCATAGCATAAAAAATACAAAAATAAGTGTAAGTGACATGCTGTTAATCCTTTTCGTGCAAACATGAAAGTCAGCAAATGTTTGATTTATTGAACAATCTTTTCAAAAGACTCCCAGAGAGCAGTGATTTGGGCCTTTAGGTCTTAAGCATAAGGATCTATCTTGTGCTGCATCGCCTGGCTGCTCTGGACAACTGGCTTTGAAAGCTTTGAAAGAATGGGACCATGTTTTTCTGGAAGTCCTGCAGGTGTTGCTCCAGTTCCTGCTTTAGCTCCTCAGCTTAGGGTTCCATCTTGGCATGAAGCTCACTCATTTTCTTCTCCAGACTCGTCTTCAGCTCCTCACTTTTCAGGAGAAGAGACATGGCATCCGGAGGTGGAGGTACGTGCTGGAGAGAAGGGGAATGAAAGTGAGTAGGAGTAAGACTGAGTACATGTGTGTGAATAAGAGGGAGGGCAGTGGAGTGGTGCGGTTGCAGGGAGAAGAGGTGAAGAAGGTGAAGGAGTTTAGATACATTGTAGATACCATGGTAAATTAGCACAAAAAACAAAACCCAACGACCGCCACATGTATCGTTAGCCAACAGGGTGCCGGTGGAAATTGGTCTACAGTTGTCTGAAGGTGGAGAAGGAGAGGAGTAAGATGTCTACAGAGCCGGGAGGAAAAGGAGAGTGGAGATTAGGGTTGGTACTTTAAATGTTGGTACTATGACTTGTAGGGAGAGAGGTAGCTAATATGAAAGACAAACATATATATGTTGTGTGTTTCGGAGACCAAGTAGAGAGGGAGTAAGGCCAGGAACATTGGAGGTTGGTTTAAACTGTTCTATCATGGTGTGGATGGAAAGAGAAATGGTGTAGGGGTGATTCTGAAGAAAGAGCCCAGTAAGAGGTAAGAGTGTAGTGGAGGTGAAGAGAGTTTCTGATAAAGTGATGAACGTGAAGCTAGAAGTTGAAGGGGTGATGATGAATGTTATCAGTGCTTATGCTCCACAAGAGGGCTGTGAGATGGAGGAGAAAAAAAAATTCTAGGGTGAGTTAGATGGAGTGGTAGAAGACCCACAGAACGATTGGTGATTGGGGCAGACTTCAATGGCCATGTTGGTGAAGGGAACAGAGGTGATGAGGAGGTGATGGTAGGTATGGCTTTAAGGAGAGGAATGTGGAAGGGCAGATGGTGGTAGATTTTGATAAAAGGATGTAAATGGCAGTGGTAAATATTTATTTTAAGAAGAAGGAGGAGCATAGGGTGATGTATAAGAGTGGATGAAGGTGCACACAGGTGGACTATGTTCTATGTAGAAGATGTGACCTGAAGGAGATTGGAGACTGTAAGGTTTTGGCAGGGGAGAGTGTAGCTAGACAACATCCAATGGTGGTTTGTAGGATGGTTTTGGAGGTGAAGAAGAAGAGGAGGAGAGTGAGGACTGAAAGAAGAATAAGATGGTGGAAACTGAAGGAGGAAGACTGTAGTGTGAGATTCAGGGAAGAGGTCAGACAGGGGCTCGGTGGTGGCAAGGAGGTGCTGGATGGTGGGGCAACTACTGCAAAAGTGATAAGGGAGACAGCTAGAAAGGTACTTGGTGTGACATCTAAAAATAGAAAGGAAGACAAGGAGACGTGGTGGTGGAATGAGGAAGTGCAGGAGAGCATAAGGAGAAAGAGGTTGGCAAAACAGGATTGGGATCAAAAGAGTGATGTGAAAAGTAGACAGGGGTACAAGGAGATGCGGCAGCAGGTAAAGAGGGATGTGGCGAAAGCTAAGGAAAAGGCATATGAGGAGCTGTATGAGAGGTTGGACACTAAGGAAGAAGAAAAGGATTTGTACCGATTGGCCAGGCAGAGGGACCCGAGCTGGGAAGGATGTGTTGCAAGTTAGAGCAATAAAGGATGGAGATTGAAAAGTGTTGACTAGTGTGGAGAGTGTGTTGAGAAGATGGAGGGAGTATTTGAGCAGCTGATGAATGAGGAAAACGAGAGAGAGAGAAGGGTTGATGGTGTGGAGATGGTGAAGCAAGAAGTGCATAGGATTAGTAAGGAGGACGTGAGAGCAGCGATTACTCCTCCACTCTTATGGTACCACCTTCTCTCAGAATGAGAGGTAAGTATACTTCAAGGCTCTTCTCTGTTCTGGCATTGAGGTAGTGGCATGAACTTCCCCTAGATGTCCGTACAGCAGAGTCCCTGACTATCTTCAAGCGACGATTGAAGACTTACCTCTTCCTGAAACACTTAAATTAAGCACTTTCCAAATTTGCTTTGTAGAATTCAAGATTTATATTTATATTAAGTTTGTAATCTTGCATACCAGTGTAGATTTATTCATTGCTAGAGATTCAAAGCACTTTTGTACATCGCTCTGGATAAGGGCGTCTGCTATATGCCGCAAATGTAAATGTAAATGTAAAAGATTAAGAGGATGAAGAGTGGCAAGTCGGTTGGACCAGATGACATACCAGTAGAAGCAAAGAGATGTTTAGGAGAAACAGCAGTGGAGGTTTTTTTAACCAGATTGTTTAACAAAATTGTATTTATTTTATTGTATGTGCTGCATTAACACAACCAACAAGAACCACTCCACCCTGCCCCTTGGACTTATTTGGGGAAAATTATCATTGCACTGCATCACTTACATTAATATTTGCACTGGCTCACTTTACATACCCTGCAAAAACTGTATAGCTAATGTATTTATATTTTTTTTCTTAATTTATTCTTTAATTTTCCTAGTTTTTTGTTTAGTTTTACATATTTTTATAGCCCCAGCACACCATCACAAATTCCTTGTACATGCAACCCATGATACTTTGCAATTATGATGATTCTGAATTCCATGGAAATTATAAACAGCTTTAATCTTTATTTTCGCATAGAGAAGTCCCGACTAATCAAGTTCATGAATTTTATTGCTATTAAGATATGAGCATAAACGTCTCTGCAGCAACCCTTCCTAGGATCTCTGGGATAAGGGGGAATATTCATTTAATGCATGTTCACATAGTGTCCATATACCAACCCACAGATCTTTATAAACATTTAATACCCTTATTTTATATAGTAAATACATTTATCTGGCAAAATTGCTGCAGCCTATATCTATACGGATTTACACATAAGGAAAAAACAATTCCTCCACAGGTAAAAAAGCGTAAAAGCTCAGCACGCCAAAAATATTTGTATAAAAAGAATTGATGTATACCTGAAGCTGGTTTATTTGCACAGCCTGTATATAATGATCATCAATCTTAAGAGCCGTTAACACCAGTTATGATATATTTTACAATGTTGGCTGATTTGAAATTATTTGATAGAATGTTTATAAGAAATGCAGGTAAAGTTGCATCTTTTTGGGATTTAAATATAAAATAAAAAAAAATTACAAAATAAAACATAAACATGCAGCATTTATAAAAAGCAAAAATATAAAACTATTTTAGATAGATAATATTAAATAGGTTTTTCGTTTTTTGCTCATTTACCTATTTAACTACCTGGACCATACCCAGACTGTGATCCACAGACGTTTATTTATGATGTGTTATTAACATACCAGGTATCTTTTACCTTCTTTGATAGCATAGTAGGTAGAGCGGAGAATTGAGAATGCTCGACCAGAAGCATTTATATGTCGCTGGTTTTGCTTTTAAAACGTTAAAAAAGACTCAGTTCCCTGACCGGGAATCGAACCCGGGCCGCGGCGGTGAGAGCGCCGAATCCTAACCACTAGACCACCAGGGACTGTGCGTCATGACTCCGTCTTGTGTGTTGGAAGTCCTACACACTATATGGTGCGCGCGCTACTACAGAATAAATTTTATTTCTGTACCAGAATTTTAAATCCTGTCCCTATATTGCAATCCTACGGCTTGGATTTATTGTGGGAAAATAATCATTGCAGTGCATCACTTAATTTTTTTCTTATTTTATTCTTTTATTTTCCTAGTTTTTTTGTTTAGTTTTTCATATTTAAATTAATTCACAGCGTTTAAAGCTTAGTATAGAGAAGTCCAGACTGTTCGAGTTCATGGATTTTATTGCTATTTAGGTACGAGCATGAACTTCTCTGCAGAAACCCTTTCTAGGATCTCTGGGATAAAGGGGAAGTCTGATATTCGGTTGAGAAAAGCCTGGAGAGGTGGAGGTACGTGCTGGAGAGAAGGGGAATGAAAGTCAGTAGGAGTAAGACAGAGTACATGTGTGTGAATGAGAGGGAGTGCAGTGGAGTGATGCGGCTGCAGGGAGAAGAGGTGAAGAAGGTGGAGGAGTTTAGATGCTTTGGTTCAGCAGTGCAAAGTGATGGGGCGTGTGTTTGAGAAGTGAAGAAACGTGTGCAGGCAGGGTGGAGTGGGTGGAGAAGAGTGATAGCAGGAGTGATTTGTGATAGAAGAGTATCTGCAAGAGTGAAAGGGAAAGTTTATAGGGCTGTGGTGAGACCTGAGGTGTTGTATGGATTAGAGACAGTGGCATTGAGTAGGGTGAGTAGGGAACAGGGTTTTCGTTTTTTGCTCATTTACCAGGGTGTTTCTTTAACTTCCAGGATATCGCAGGTTGAGGACTAAGGTGCTCAATAAGGGCTGTTCATGCATGCCCAGACTGTGATCTTATACTGATACACAGTTGTTTATTTATGATGTGTTATTAAAATACCATCTTTTACCTTCTTCGATAGCATAGTAGAGTAGAGAATTGAGGATGCTCGACCAGAAGCATTTATATGTCGCTGGTCTCGCTTTGTCCCAAGATTTTATAAGACAACGTTAAAAATAATCTCAGTTCCCTCACCGGGAATCGAACCCGGGCCGCGGCGGTGAGAGCGCCGAATCCTAACCACTAGACCACCAGGGACTGTGCGTCATGACTCCGTTTTGTGTGTTGGACGTCGTACACATTATATGGTGCGCGCGCTACTCCAGAATGATTTTTATAATGAATTTTATAATGAATTACAATTATAATATGTCGGGGTTTTTAATTCACCCAACAAAAACAAAATACAGTTTCACTCAAAAGGTGTCATGAAAGTACAACCACCAATACCACTTCCTGGGAACCATCATCTCTCATCAAAATCTATTGCCACAAAAACAGCATCTTCTCCTCCACAACTGACCTCATCAACAATATCAAGAAACCATCATCTCTGATCTGCTTTAAAAAAAATTAACATTTCAGTAATGTAAACCTCACACTGATAATTTCATATGTGCTACATTAAAAAATTAAAGGCCGTCTTCGTGGCACTGGTATTGGAGGCGGTCTACTTTTCCATGGCCCACCCTGTATTAATTTATTCTTTTATTTTCCTACTTTTTATAGTTATTTATATTTTTCAACACCAGCACACCATGATAAATTCTTTGTTGATAATGGAAATTCTAATTCTGATGAAAAATATAAAAAGCGCGGTACTCCAGAATTCATTCATTCATTCATTCATCTTCTCCCGCTTATCCGTAATTCGGGTCGCGGGGGCAGCAGTCTAAGCAGATTCCCCAGACACTTCTCCGTGTCCAGGGATCGGGCTGTCAAGGCCCCCGCCTTCGAGTGCTGCCCAATCCTCTCAGCACCGGTCCCTTACGGTCCCTCCTGCAGGTGGTGAGCCCACGGGAAGACTCCAGAATTAGTTTTAATAACAATTATAATATGTCGGGGGGGTTTTATTCACCCCAAAAAAACAAAATGCAGTTTCAGTTAAAAGGTGTCATGAAAATACTACCACCAATACCACTTCCTGCGAACCAGAATCTCTTTTAGGACTTCAAGTGGGAGCTGAATATCAGCTCTTTCATTAAAAACACACACCAGAGGTTATATCTCCTGCGACAGCTGAAGAAGTTCAACCTACCAAACAAAATGATGGTGCACTTCTCCACCTCCATTACTGAATTCATACTCACCCCTCCATCACCAGCTGGAATGCAGCTGCCATTGCTAAAGACAAAGGCAAACTGCAGACTGTCATCCACTCTGCTGAGAGGTGATTGGTTGTAATCTTCCACCTCTACAGGACCTGCACTCCTCCAGGACTCTGAAGTAACTAGTATTGTGGCTGACCCCTCTTACCCTGGACACACACTTTATGATTTACTCCCCTCTGGCAGGAGGCTGAGGTCCATCAGGATCAAAATCTATTGCCACAAAAACAGCATCTTCTCCTCCGCAACTGACCTCATCAACAATATCAAGGAGCCACCATCATCTCTGATCTGCTTTTATAAACATTAACATTACAGTAATGTAAACCTCACACTCATCATTTCATATGTTCTACATTAAAAAAGTAAAGCCCGTCTTTGTGGCACTGGTATTCTTTTATTTTTCTACTTTTTATAGTCATTCATATTTTTTAACACCAGCGCACCATGATAAATTCTTTTTTGATAAAGAAAATTCTAATTCTGATGAAAAATATAAAAAGCTTTAATATTTACCATAGCATAAAAAATACAAAAATAAGTGTAAGTGACATGCTGTTAATCCTTTTCGTGCAAACATGAAAGTCAGCAAATGTTTGATTTATTGAACAATCTTTTCAAAAGACTCCCAGAGAGCAGTGATTTGGGCCTTTAGGTCTTAAGCATAAGGATCTATCTTGTGCTGCATCGCCTGGCTGCTCTGGACAACTGGCTTTGAAAGCTTTGAAAGAATGGGACCATGTTTTTCTGGAAGTCCTGCAGGTGTTGCTCCAGTTCCTGCTTTAGCTCCTCAGCTTAGGGTTCCATCTTGGCATGAAGCTCACTCATTTTCTTCTCCAGACTCGTCTTCAGCTCCTCACTTTTCAGGAGAAGAGACATGGCATCCGGAGGTGGAGGTACGTGCTGGAGAGAAGGGGAATGAAAGTGAGTAGGAGTAAGACTGAGTACATGTGTGTGAATAAGAGGGAGGGCAGTGGAGTGGTGCGGTTGCAGGGAGAAGAGGTGAAGAAGGTGAAGGAGTTTAGATACATTGTAGATACCATGGTAAATTAGCACAAAAAACAAAACCCAACGACCGCCACATGTATCGTTAGCCAACAGGGTGCCGGTGGAAATTGGTCTACAGTTGTCTGAAGGTGGAGAAGGAGAGGAGTAAGATGTCTACAGAGCCGGGAGGAAAAGGAGAGTGGAGATTAGGGTTGGTACTTTAAATGTTGGTACTATGACTTGTAGGGAGAGAGGTAGCTAATATGAAAGACAAACATATATATGTTGTGTGTTTCGGAGACCAAGTAGAGAGGGAGTAAGGCCAGGAACATTGGAGGTTGGTTTAAACTGTTCTATCATGGTGTGGATGGAAAGAGAAATGGTGTAGGGGTGATTCTGAAGAAAGAGCCCAGTAAGAGGTAAGAGTGTAGTGGAGGTGAAGAGAGTTTCTGATAAAGTGATGAACGTGAAGCTAGAAGTTGAAGGGGTGATGATGAATGTTATCAGTGCTTATGCTCCACAAGAGGGCTGTGAGATGGAGGAGAAAAAAAAATTCTAGGGTGAGTTAGATGGAGTGGTAGAAGACCCACAGAACGATTGGTGATTGGGGCAGACTTCAATGGCCATGTTGGTGAAGGGAACAGAGGTGATGAGGAGGTGATGGTAGGTATGGCTTTAAGGAGAGGAATGTGGAAGGGCAGATGGTGGTAGATTTTGATAAAAGGATGTAAATGGCAGTGGTAAATATTTATTTTAAGAAGAAGGAGGAGCATAGGGTGATGTATAAGAGTGGATGAAGGTGCACACAGGTGGACTATGTTCTATGTAGAAGATGTGACCTGAAGGAGATTGGAGACTGTAAGGTTTTGGCAGGGGAGAGTGTAGCTAGACAACATCCAATGGTGGTTTGTAGGATGGTTTTGGAGGTGAAGAAGAAGAGGAGGAGAGTGAGGACTGAAAGAAGAATAAGATGGTGGAAACTGAAGGAGGAAGACTGTAGTGTGAGATTCAGGGAAGAGGTCAGACAGGGGCTCGGTGGTGGCAAGGAGGTGCTGGATGGTGGGGCAACTACTGCAAAAGTGATAAGGGAGACAGCTAGAAAGGTACTTGGTGTGACATCTAAAAATAGAAAGGAAGACAAGGAGACGTGGTGGTGGAATGAGGAAGTGCAGGAGAGCATAAGGAGAAAGAGGTTGGCAAAACAGGATTGGGATCAAAAGAGTGATGTGAAAAGTAGACAGGGGTACAAGGAGATGCGGCAGCAGGTAAAGAGGGATGTGGCGAAAGCTAAGGAAAAGGCATATGAGGAGCTGTATGAGAGGTTGGACACTAAGGAAGAAGAAAAGGATTTGTACCGATTGGCCAGGCAGAGGGACCCGAGCTGGGAAGGATGTGTTGCAAGTTAGAGCAATAAAGGATGGAGATTGAAAAGTGTTGACTAGTGTGGAGAGTGTGTTGAGAAGATGGAGGGAGTATTTGAGCAGCTGATGAATGAGGAAAACGAGAGAGAGAGAAGGGTTGATGGTGTGGAGATGGTGAAGCAAGAAGTGCATAGGATTAGTAAGGAGGACGTGAGAGCAGCGATTACTCCTCCACTCTTATGGTACCACCTTCTCTCAGAATGAGAGGTAAGTATACTTCAAGGCTCTTCTCTGTTCTGGCATTGAGGTAGTGGCATGAACTTCCCCTAGATGTCCGTACAGCAGAGTCCCTGACTATCTTCAAGCGACGATTGAAGACTTACCTCTTCCTGAAACACTTAAATTAAGCACTTTCCAAATTTGCTTTGTAGAATTCAAGATTTATATTTATATTAAGTTTGTAATCTTGCATACCAGTGTAGATTTATTCATTGCTAGAGATTCAAAGCACTTTTGTACATCGCTCTGGATAAGGGCGTCTGCTATATGCCGCAAATGTAAATGTAAATGTAAAAGATTAAGAGGATGAAGAGTGGCAAGTCGGTTGGACCAGATGACATACCAGTAGAAGCAAAGAGATGTTTAGGAGAAACAGCAGTGGAGGTTTTTTTAACCAGATTGTTTAACAAAATTGTATTTATTTTATTGTATGTGCTGCATTAACACAACCAACAAGAACCACTCCACCCTGCCCCTTGGACTTATTTGGGGAAAATTATCATTGCACTGCATCACTTACATTAATATTTGCACTGGCTCACTTTACATACCCTGCAAAAACTGTATAGCTAATGTATTTATATTTTTTTTCTTAATTTATTCTTTAATTTTCCTAGTTTTTTGTTTAGTTTTACATATTTTTATAGCCCCAGCACACCATCACAAATTCCTTGTACATGCAACCCATGATACTTTGCAATTATGATGATTCTGAATTCCATGGAAATTATAAACAGCTTTAATCTTTATTTTCGCATAGAGAAGTCCCGACTAATCAAGTTCATGAATTTTATTGCTATTAAGATATGAGCATAAACGTCTCTGCAGCAACCCTTCCTAGGATCTCTGGGATAAGGGGGAATATTCATTTAATGCATGTTCACATAGTGTCCATATACCAACCCACAGATCTTTATAAACATTTAATACCCTTATTTTATATAGTAAATACATTTATCTGGCAAAATTGCTGCAGCCTATATCTATACGGATTTACACATAAGGAAAAAACAATTCCTCCACAGGTAAAAAAGCGTAAAAGCTCAGCACGCCAAAAATATTTGTATAAAAAGAATTGATGTATACCTGAAGCTGGTTTATTTGCACAGCCTGTATATAATGATCATCAATCTTAAGAGCCGTTAACACCAGTTATGATATATTTTACAATGTTGGCTGATTTGAAATTATTTGATAGAATGTTTATAAGAAATGCAGGTAAAGTTGCATCTTTTTGGGATTTAAATATAAAATAAAAAAAAATTACAAAATAAAACATAAACATGCAGCATTTATAAAAAGCAAAAATATAAAACTATTTTAGATAGATAATATTAAATAGGTTTTTCGTTTTTTGCTCATTTACCTATTTAACTACCTGGACCATACCCAGACTGTGATCCACAGACGTTTATTTATGATGTGTTATTAACATACCAGGTATCTTTTACCTTCTTTGATAGCATAGTAGGTAGAGCGGAGAATTGAGAATGCTCGACCAGAAGCATTTATATGTCGCTGGTTTTGCTTTTAAAACGTTAAAAAAGACTCAGTTCCCTGACCGGGAATCGAACCCGGGCCGCGGCGGTGAGAGCGCCGAATCCTAACCACTAGACCACCAGGGACTGTGCGTCATGACTCCGTCTTGTGTGTTGGAAGTCCTACACACTATATGGTGCGCGCGCTACTACAGAATAAATTTTATTTCTGTACCAGAATTTTAAATCCTGTCCCTATATTGCAATCCTACGGCTTGGATTTATTGTGGGAAAATAATCATTGCAGTGCATCACTTAATTTTTTTCTTATTTTATTCTTTTATTTTCCTAGTTTTTTTGTTTAGTTTTTCATATTTAAATTAATTCACAGCGTTTAAAGCTTAGTATAGAGAAGTCCAGACTGTTCGAGTTCATGGATTTTATTGCTATTTAGGTACGAGCATGAACTTCTCTGCAGAAACCCTTTCTAGGATCTCTGGGATAAAGGGGAAGTCTGATATTCGGTTGAGAAAAGCCTGGAGAGGTGGAGGTACGTGCTGGAGAGAAGGGGAATGAAAGTCAGTAGGAGTAAGACAGAGTACATGTGTGTGAATGAGAGGGAGTGCAGTGGAGTGATGCGGCTGCAGGGAGAAGAGGTGAAGAAGGTGGAGGAGTTTAGATGCTTTGGTTCAGCAGTGCAAAGTGATGGGGCGTGTGTTTGAGAAGTGAAGAAACGTGTGCAGGCAGGGTGGAGTGGGTGGAGAAGAGTGATAGCAGGAGTGATTTGTGATAGAAGAGTAT
This sequence comes from Silurus aristotelis, assembly GCF_946808225.1. NCBI lineage: Eukaryota > Metazoa > Chordata > Actinopteri > Siluriformes > Siluridae > Silurus > Silurus aristotelis. Next base: position 7,207,258 of record NC_139579.1, read on the forward strand.
CTACAAGAGTGAAAGGGAAAGTTTATAGGGCTGTGGTGAGACCTGGGGTGTTGTATGGTTTAGAGACAGTGGCATTGAGTAAAAGACAGGAGGTGGAGGAAGCAGAGCTGAAGATGTTGAGGTTTTCATTGGCAGTGACGAGGATAGACAGGATTTGAAACTAGTTTATTAGAGGGACAGCGATCGAGTTTTAGTTTTTTGCTTATTTACCAGGGTGGTTCTTTATCTTCCTGGATATCTCAGCTTGTAGGATGGAGGACTAAGGTGCATGCCCAGACTGTGATCCACAGACGTTTATTTATTATGTGTTATTAACATACCAGGTATCTTTTACCTTCTCTGATAGCATAGTAGGTAGAGCGGAGAATTGAGAATGCTCGACCAGAAGCATTTATATGTCGCTGGTTTTGCTTTTAAAACGTTAAAAAAGACTCAGTTCCCTGACCGGGAATCGAACCCGGGCCGCGGCGGTGAGAGCGCCGAATCCTAACCACTAGACCACCAGGGACTGTGCGTCATGACTCCGTTTTGTGTGTTGGACGTCGTACACATTATATGGTGCGCGCGCTGCTCCAGAATGATTTTTATAATGAATTTTATAATGAATTACAATTATAATATGTCGGGGTTTTTAATTCACCCAACAAAAACAAAATACAGTTTCACTCAAAAGGTGTCATGAAAGTACAACCACCAATACCACTTCCTGGGAACCATCATCTCTCATCAAAATCTATTGCCACAAAAACAGCATCTTCTCCTCCACAACTGACCTCATCAACAATATCAAGAAACCATCATCTCTGATCTGCTTTAAAAAAAATTAACATTTCAGTAATGTAAACCTCACACTGATAATTTCATATGTGCTACATTAAAAAATTAAAGGCCGTCTTCGTGGCACTGGTATTGGAGGCGGTCTACTTTTCCATGGCCCACCCTGTATTAATTTATTCTTTTATTTTCCTACTTTTTATAGTTATTTATATTTTTCAACACCAGCACACCATGATAAATTCTTTGTTGATAATGGAAATTCTAATTCTGATGAAAAATATAAAAAGCGCGGTACTCCAGAATTCATTCATTCATTCATTCATCTTCTCCCGCTTATCCGTAATTCGGGTCGCGGGGGCAGCAGTCTAAGCAGATTCCCCAGACACTTCTCCGTGTCCAGGGATCGGGCTGTCAAGGCCCCCGCCTTCGAGTGCTGCCCAATCCTCTCAGCACCGGTCCCTTACGGTCCCTCCTGCAGGTGGTGAGCCCACGGGAAGACTCCAGAATTAGTTTTAATAACAATTATAATATGTCGGGGGGGTTTTATTCACCCCAAAAAAACAAAATGCAGTTTCAGTTAAAAGGTGTCATGAAAATACTACCACCAATACCACTTCCTGCGAACCAGAATCTCTTTTAGGACTTCAAGTGGGAGCTGAATATCAGCTCTTTCATTAAAAACACACACCAGAGGTTATATCTCCTGCGACAGCTGAAGAAGTTCAACCTACCAAACAAAATGATGGTGCACTTCTCCACCTCCATTACTGAATTCATACTCACCCCTCCATCACCAGCTGGAATGCAGCTGCCATTGCTAAAGACAAAGGCAAACTGCAGACTGTCATCCACTCTGCTGAGAGGTGATTGGTTGTAATCTTCCACCTCTGCAGGACCTGCACTCCTCCAGGACTCTGAAGTAACTAGTATTGTGGCTGACCCCTCTTACCCTGGACACACACTTTATGATTTACTCCCCTCTGGCAGGAGGCTGAGGTCCATCAGGATCAAAATCTATTGCCACAAAAACAGCATCTTCTCCTCCGCAACTGACCTCATCAACAATATCAAGGAGCCACCATCATCTCTGATCTGCTTTTATAAACATTAACATTACAGTAATGTAAACCTCACACTCATCATTTCATATGTTCTACATTAAAAAAGTAAAGCCCGTCTTTGTGGCACTGGTATTCTTTTATTTTTCTACTTTTTATAGTCATTCATATTTTTTAACACCAGCGCACCATGATAAATTCTTTTTTGATAAAGAAAATTCTAATTCTGATGAAAAATATAAAAAGCTTTAATATTTACCATAGCATAAAAAATACAAAAATAAGTGTAAGTGACATGCTGTTAATCCTTTTCGTGCAAACATGAAAGTCAGCAAATGTTTGATTTATTGAACAATCTTTTCAAAAGACTCCCAGAGAGCAGTGATTTGGGCCTTTAGGTCTTAAGCATAAGGATCTATCTTGTGCTGCATCGCCTGGCTGCTCTGGACAACTGGCTTTGAAAGCTTTGAAAGAATGGGACCATGTTTTTCTGGAAGTCCTGCAGGTGTTGCTCCAGTTCCTGCTTTAGCTCCTCAGCTTAGGGTTCCATCTTGGCATGAAGCTCACTCATTTTCTTCTCCAGACTCGTCTTCAGCTCCTCACTTTTCAGGAGAAGAGACATGGCATCCGGAGGTGGAGGTACGTGCTGGAGAGAAGGGGAATGAAAGTGAGTAGGAGTAAGACTGAGTACATGTGTGTGAATAAGAGGGAGGGCAGTGGAGTGGTGCGGTTGCAGGGAGAAGAGGTGAAGAAGGTGAAGGAGTTTAGATACATTGTAGATACCATGGTAAATTAGCACAAAAAACAAAACCCAACGACCGCCACATGTATCGTTAGCCAACAGGGTGCCGGTGGAAATTGGTCTACAGTTGTCTGAAGGTGGAGAAGGAGAGGAGTAAGATGTCTACAGAGCCGGGAGGAAAAGGAGAGTGGAGATTAGGGTTGGTACTTTAAATGTTGGTACTATGACTTGTAGGGAGAGAGGTAGCTAATATGAAAGACAAACATATATATGTTGTGTGTTTCGGAGACCAAGTAGAGAGGGAGTAAGGCCAGGAACATTGGAGGTTGGTTTAAACTGTTCTATCATGGTGTGGATGGAAAGAGAAATGGTGTAGGGGTGATTCTGAAGAAAGAGCCCAGTAAGAGGTAAGAGTGTAGTGGAGGTGAAGAGAGTTTCTGATAAAGTGATGAACGTGAAGCTAGAAGTTGAAGGGGTGATGATGAATGTTATCAGTGCTTATGCTCCACAAGAGGGCTGTGAGATGGAGGAGAAAAAAAAATTCTAGGGTGAGTTAGATGGAGTGGTAGAAGACCCACAGAACGATTGGTGATTGGGGCAGACTTCAATGGCCATGTTGGTGAAGGGAACAGAGGTGATGAGGAGGTGATGGTAGGTATGGCTTTAAGGAGAGGAATGTGGAAGGGCAGATGGTGGTAGATTTTGATAAAAGGATGTAAATGGCAGTGGTAAATATTTATTTTAAGAAGAAGGAGGAGCATAGGGTGATGTATAAGAGTGGATGAAGGTGCACACAGGTGGACTATGTTCTATGTAGAAGATGTGACCTGAAGGAGATTGGAGACTGTAAGGTTTTGGCAGGGGAGAGTGTAGCTAGACAACATCCAATGGTGGTTTGTAGGATGGTTTTGGAGGTGAAGAAGAAGAGGAGGAGAGTGAGGACTGAAAGAAGAATAAGATGGTGGAAACTGAAGGAGGAAGACTGTAGTGTGAGATTCAGGGAAGAGGTCAGACAGGGGCTCGGTGGTGGCAAGGAGGTGCTGGATGGTGGGGCAACTACTGCAAAAGTGATAAGGGAGACAGCTAGAAAGGTACTTGGTGTGACATCTAAAAATAGAAAGGAAGACAAGGAGACGTGGTGGTGGAATGAGGAAGTGCAGGAGAGCATAAGGAGAAAGAGGTTGGCAAAACAGGATTGGGATCAAAAGAGTGATGTGAAAAGTAGACAGGGGTACAAGGAGATGCGGCAGCAGGTAAAGAGGGATGTGGCGAAAGCTAAGGAAAAGGCATATGAGGAGCTGTATGAGAGGTTGGACACTAAGGAAGAAGAAAAGGATTTGTACCGATTGGCCAGGCAGAGGGACCCGAGCTGGGAAGGATGTGCTGCAAGTTAGAGCAATAAAGGATGGAGATTGAAAAGTGTTGACTAGTGTGGAGAGTGTGTTGAGAAGATGGAGGGAGTATTTGAGCAGCTGATGAATGAGGAAAACGAGAGAGAGAGAAGGGTTGATGGTGTGGAGATGGTGAAGCAAGAAGTGCATAGGATTAGTAAGGAGGACGTGAGAGCAGCGATTACTCCTCCACTCTTATGGTACCACCTTCTCTCAGAATGAGAGGTAAGTATACTTCAAGGCTCTTCTCTGTTCTGGCATTGAGGTAGTGGCATGAACTTCCCCTAGATGTCCGTACAGCAGAGTCCCTGACTATCTTCAAGCGACGATTGAAGACTTACCTCTTCCTGAAACACTTAAATTAAGCACTTTCCAAATTTGCTTTGTAGAATTCAAGATTTATATTTATATTAAGTTTGTAATCTTGCATACCAGTGTAGATTTATTCATTGCTAGAGATTCAAAGCACTTTTGTACATCGCTCTGGATAAGGGCGTCTGCTATATGCCGCAAATGTAAATGTAAATGTAAAAGATTAAGAGGATGAAGAGTGGCAAGTCGGTTGGACCAGATGACATACCAGTAGAAGCAAAGAGATGTTTAGGAGAAACAGCAGTGGAGGTTTTTTTAACCAGATTGTTTAACAAAATTGTATTTATTTTATTGTATGTGCTGCATTAACACAACCAACAAGAACCACTCCACCCTGCCCCTTGGACTTATTTGGGGAAAATTATCATTGCACTGCATCACTTACATTAATATTTGCACTGGCTCACTTTACATACCCTGCAAAAACTGTATAGCTAATGTATTTATATTTTTTTTCTTAATTTATTCTTTAATTTTCCTAGTTTTTTGTTTAGTTTTACATATTTTTATAGCCCCAGCACACCATCACAAATTCCTTGTACATGCAACCCATGATACTTTGCAATTATGATGATTCTGAATTCCATGGAAATTATAAACAGCTTTAATCTTTATTTTCGCATAGAGAAGTCCCGACTAATCAAGTTCATGAATTTTATTGCTATTAAGATATGAGCATAAACGTCTCTGCAGCAACCCTTCCTAGGATCTCTGGGATAAGGGGGAATATTCATTTAATGCATGTTCACATAGTGTCCATATACCAACCCACAGATCTTTATAAACATTTAATACCCTTATTTTATATAGTAAATACATTTATCTGGCAAAATTGCTGCAGCCTATATCTATACGGATTTACACATAAGGAAAAAACAATTCCTCCACAGGTAAAAAAGCGTAAAAGCTCAGCACGCCAAAAATATTTGTATAAAAAGAATTGATGTATACCTGAAGCTGGTTTATTTGCACAGCCTGTATATAATGATCATCAATCTTAAGAGCCGTTAACACCAGTTATGATATATTTTACAATGTTGGCTGATTTGAAATTATTTGATAGAATGTTTATAAGAAATGCAGGTAAAGTTGCATCTTTTTGGGATTTAAATATAAAATAAAAAAAAATTACAAAATAAAACATAAACATGCAGCATTTATAAAAAGCAAAAATATAAAACTATTTTAGATAGATAATATTAAATAGGTTTTTCGTTTTTTGCTCATTTACCTATTTAACTACCTGGACCATACCCAGACTGTGATCCACAGACGTCTATTTATGATGTGTTATTAACATACCAGGTATCTTTTACCTTCTTTGATAGCATAGTAGGTAGAGCGGAGAATTGAGAATGCTCGACCAGAAGCATTTATATGTCGCTGGTTTTGCTTTTAAAACGTTAAAAAAGACTCAGTTCCCTGACCGGGAATCGAACCCGGGCCGCGGCGGTGAGAGCGCCGAATCCTAACCACTAGACCACCAGGGACTGTGCGTCATGACTCCGTCTTGTGTGTTGGAAGTCCTACACACTATATGGTGCGCGCGCTACTACAGAATAAATTTTATTTCTGTACCAGAATTTTAAATCCTGTCCCTATATTGCAATCCTACGGCTTGGATTTATTGTGGGAAAATAATCATTGCAGTGCATCACTTAATTTTTTTCTTATTTTATTCTTTTATTTTCCTAGTTTTTTTGTTTAGTTTTTCAGATTTAAATTAATTCACAGCGTTTAAAGCTTAGTATAGAGAAGTCCAGACTGTTCGAGTTCATGGATTTTATTGCTATTTAGGTACGAGCATGAACTTCTCTGCAGAAACCCTTTCTAGGATCTCTGGGATAAAGGGGAAGTCTGATATTCGGTTGAGAAAAGCCTGGAGAGGTGGAGGTACGTGCTGGAGAGAAGGGGAATGAAAGTCAGTAGGAGTAAGACAGAGTACATGTGTGTGAATGAGAGGGAGTGCAGTGGAGTGATGCGGCTGCAGGGAGAAGAGGTGAAGAAGGTGGAGGAGTTTAGATGCTTTGGTTCAGCAGTGCAAAGTGATGGGGCGTGTGTTTGAGAAGTGAAGAAACGTGTGCAGGCAGGGTGGAGTGGGTGGAGAAGAGTGATAGCAGGAGTGATTTGTGATAGAAGAGTATCTACAAGAGTGAAAGGGAAAGTTTATAGGGCTGTGGTGAGACCTGGGGTGTTGTATGGTTTAGAGACAGTGGCATTGAGTAAAAGACAGGAGGTGGAGGAAGCAGAGCTGAAGATGTTGAGGTTTTCATTGGCAGTGACGAGGATAGACAGGATTTGAAACTAGTTTATTAGAGGGACAGCGATCGAGTTTTAGTTTTTTGCTTATTTACCAGGGTGGTTCTTTATCTTCCTGGATATCTCAGCTTGTAGGATGGAGGACTAAGGTGCATGCCCAGACTGTGATCCACAGACGTTTATTTATTATGTGTTATTAACATACCAGGTATCTTTTACCTTCTCTGATAGCATAGTAGGTAGAGCGGAGAATTGAGAATGCTCGACCAGAAGCATTTATATGTCGCTGGTTTTGCTTTTAAAACGTTAAAAAAGACTCAGTTCCCTGACCGGGAATCGAACCCGGGCCGCGGCGGTGAGAGCGCCGAATCCTAACCACTAGACCACCAGGGACTGTGCGTCATGACTCCGTTTTGTGTGTTGGACGTCGTACACACTATAGGGTGCGCGCTACTCCAAAATGAATTTAAATAACAATGATAATATGTCATTTTTTTAAATTCACCCCAAAAAAAAAGCCAAATGCAGTTTCACTTAAAAGGTGTCATGAAAATACTACCACAAATACCACTTCCTGGGAACCATATTCTGTTTAGGACCTCAAGTGGGAGCTGAATATCAGCTCTTTAATTAAAAAAACACATTTTTTTAGGTTATATTTCCTGCGACAGCTAATGAAGTTCAACCTACCAAACAAAACGATGGTGCACTTCTCCACCTCCATCACTGATTCCATATTCACCCCTCCATCACCAGCTGAAATGCAGCTGCCATTGCTGAAGACAAAGGCAAACTGCAGACTGTCATCCACTCTGCTGAGAAGGTGATTGGTTGTAATCTTCCACCTCTACAGGACCTGCACTCCTCCAGGATTTTGAAGTAACTAGTATTGTGGCTGACCCCTCTTACCCTGGACACACACTTTATGGATCACTTCTCCTCTGGAAGGAGGCTAAGGTCCATCAGGATCAAAATCTATTGCCACAAAAACAGCATCTTCTCCTCTGCAACCAACCTCATCAACAATATCAAGGAGCCACCATCATCTCTGATTTGCTTTTATAAACTTTAACATTACAGTAATGTAAACCTCACACTCATCATTTCATATGTGCAACATTAAAAAATTAAAGCCGTCTCTGTGGCACGGGGAAATATAAAAAGCTTTATTATTTACCATAGCATAGGGACGTCCTGACGGAAAGAGTTCATAAATTTTATGTCTAAATACATTTCTGTCTAGCAAAAGTAGAAGTCTGATATTGGTCTAGGTTCCATTTCTTGTTTTAGTGGTAATCCAAGTAATACTAATTACCTGAACAAATGTAAGACTAAATATATCACTCTCAGTATCCACTGTCTAATGTCCTAAACTTTATCACGTTAGTGTCTGTCATCTGAATATAAAGTGTGAAATCCATTACGAAAATTGACACATAAAAGAAGTAAAGATATCTGAAACCAAATCTTTCTACTTATAAATATAGACTACAATGAGCAGTTAAGGTAAAAAAAAAAAAAAAAAAACAACCATTTTTATACCGTGTAATTTTTCATATAATAAATTCTTTAGACTATAAATATTTTTGAGCTTTATGAAGAATCTGTCAGTTTATCCAGACATACACTTTTTGCTCCTATATAAGACATCTTATAAGGTTATTTGTAATTAAAAAATGACCTGTTACTAAAAATTCTAATAGTTTTAATGACATTATCTATTTTTTATAAAAGAAACAACTGTTTAAAAAAAGATTGCTCACACACAAAATACAAGACATAAAATATACATATAAAAAACTAAAAGTTGTTGTGCCATTTGTACAGTACTGCATGTGTGTGTCATCAGCATGTAATTGAAAACCAATGTCAGGTGTACAAATAATTGTTTCCGGTATAGGAATCAGAGTACTTGACTTAGAATAAAGCCTTGTGCAATTCCAAATATTAATTTCACAACTAATATTTAAAGTGATAACAATCAGTTAAATATGACCCGAGACAGGAACTTCAAATACCTCAACCCCTGCCATTATTTCAGTTTTATATATCAATAATGTTGTCATAATTAAAAATGTAATCTCTGCAATATACTTAAAATGCTCATGTAGGGTTTTATAGGTTTATTGTCCATTTTCATTTCTATGGAATTTAAAGAAAATGTTTTAGTTTTGTCTTATTTTCTAAAGAGAGATGATTGCTATTTCATTAGATTCCCTGGAACTCTGTCTGTCTTGTGGTTTTTACAGAATCCAATCAAAATTGTAAGCACAGAGACACAAAGAGATGTTTTTCAGTGATGTTTTTCTTTTTCTTCATGCAGTCCCTTTGTGGAAAAATGTATTACAATACAGTACAATGACTGATTTCTGTCCACATTAATGCCTGAATATGTGTAGCAGACATATAATTAAATTTTGTTTTGTTTCACTTGAAAGTCTTTTTGGATAGAAGCATCTGACTACCTAACAAAAATAAGTGTAAGCGACATGCTGTAAATCCTTTTGGTGAAAACATCAAAGTCATAAAATATTTGATTTATTGAATAATCTTTTCAAAAGACTCCCAGAGAGCAGTGATTTGGGCCTTTAGGTCTTGAGCATAAGGATCTATCTTGTGCTGCATCGCCTGGCTGCTCTGGACAACTGGCTTTGAAAGCTTTGAAAGAATGGGACCATGTTTTTCTGGAAGTTCCGCAGGAGTTGCTCCAGTTCCTGCTTCAGCTCCTCAGCTTGGGGTTCCATCTTGGCCTGAAGCTCACTCATTTTCTTCTCCAGACTCATCTTCAGCTCTTCACTTTTCAGGAGAAGAGACAAAGCGCTATACAAACATTATTGTAGGAAGTCACTTCTTTCTTCCACTGTTCCACCTGCTGCTGCATATTCAATGTCAGCTCCTCAACATATGGCTGAAGCTGGCTTTTCATGGAGCTTAGACGTGCCTTCAGCTGCTCAGCCTCCTGGGACATCTTAGCCAGCAGCTCCTGAGTCAGAGGAGATACCTGGTCAGGAATGGCCTCTGTGTACTTACTGATGGCTTCTGCACCCTCAGAAATATTAGCACTAAGAGGAAAGAAAGTTGCAATAATAATTTAATGATTTGATTAATACGTAATTTTGCTATGACAGTATGAAAAATATTCATAAGAAAATGAAAGTATCTACTGCTGTATAAATAAATACCACAATCCCAGTCATAAAGCTGGTAAAAGTCTTTATTCTTTATTGCTCACTCGATTTCTTGTCCCATTTCCGACTCCTTAATTTTCTGCAGAATACAGTATCTTCAGTTGTTTGAGTTGCTTTAGCCACATAATCCCAGAATGCATCTTTTACTGTTTCCATACTTATTTTGGCCTGGTCCCGCCAAACCACATTAGCCTGGCAGCCTTTAAAACAAATACAAAATTCAACAAATTATAATTAGTCATTTTTACCCGCAACCAAAACATGGGTAAAAATACTCACAAATTAAAACAAGAGCAAAAACTATGAAGCTCTTCATGTCTATTGCACAATGATTTCTGTAAATCAAAAGAAAAATCATATAGCATCTATAGCATTTTTTTTATAGTGCAAAAATCTTATTTAAAAAAAATATAGTAATCAGCCTCTCAAAGTCCAAAACTCAGCTAAATGCATACAAAGATGTCATTGTGCCACATCACACATTCTGACAGAACTGATTGAATATAGCCACAAGTCCACAAGGCATCAGCTGGTTTCAAATATCTTTTCCAACAACAAATCTGACAGCATTATTATTATCAACATTTAATACCTTTATTTTATAGTAAAAGACATTTGTCAGGTAAAATTGCTGAAGGTAAACACTTTGGGAAACATAGATAAATAAAAAACACATTCCTTCACAGGTAAAAAAGTAAAAGCTCAGCACACCAAAACTTGTGTATAGAATCAGAAGAATTGGTGTATAACTGAAGCTGGTTTATTTACATGTCGTGTATTTGATGATCGTCAATCTTATGAGCTGTAAACTATGTTTCACACACCAATTATTGCATATTTCACAATATTAGCTATTTTGAAATAATATTTATTACAATGCACATTTATCTGAAATATCCCATGTTTTACATACTTAAAAAGACAACACACTACATATCATAGCCACATAATTTACATAATTTACGTCTGCAAAATGCTGTAAATGTAAACATTGTAATCTGTTGTTATCATGATCTTTGAAATATGTCTTCGGACTGATTATGTCAATGTTGACAGGTTTAATAATAGTACAACATTTATGTTCCCTCTTGAGTCTGGTTCCTCTCAAGGTTTCTTCTTTATGCCATCTCGGGAAGTTTTTTCTTGCCACAGTCGCCACCGGCGGACAAACTTAATTATAAAGAACATGTACATTTTTTTTATCACCACATTACCTGTGTGAAGCTGTATTGAGACAATGTTCATTGTTAAAAATGCTATACAAATAAAAATGAATTGAATTGGTTTTTACCCAGTCAGATCTTTAGGTAGAGAACTACGGTTAGTCTTTACATTAATATGGTAATTGTTGTCCTATCCGTTACAATGTTGTTTCAAAGTACAGATTGCTTACAGCACTGGAATGTGGAGTGGTTGACCAGGTTTTGTGTTGATTAACTAAAACTCAGAGTAACTAAAGCTTTTAAATGAACTGTACTAGAACACTTAAACAAATGAACTCTACCTAGCTACTACTACTATATATATATAGTAGTAGTAGCTAGGTAGTAGCTAGGACTGCACCATCATAGATCATAATCCATGACCATAAAATAATATTCAAGCAGCCAAAAAGGAGTTAGTTGTTTGCCCCAAGGAAGAAAAATTAGCATGTTAGAATTGTATAAAAGAAGGATGGACCAAACAATTGCTGAAACAGTAATTCTGCAGGCTAATTTAGAAAACCCAGAGACTCTAAAATGTTTTTTAAGAGATTCCAAAGAATATATATATAAAATATAACAGGCATATATAATATAAATGTGTGTAATGGAGGGTATGTGTGTAATGGAGGGTATGTGTGTATTGAAGGGCTTTGCTGTTTCTCAACTATATATATTTTTTTTGTTTTACACATTTCATGTATTAGAGAGGAAAAAGAAAAGCTGATAACAAACAATTTGATTGAATTCACTGAATTCCATTTTCTATTGCCTGGATGGTTAGTATTGCTCATAACCAATTTTGTAACTTTGAGTTATTTGAGTAATGTCCATGTATCACAATTCTATATGTCTATTTATAAGTAACATATCCATCACTGATATCTGAAGAAAACTGCTTGTGCAATCATTTTGAATTTTGGAACTGCAATAAAAATGGTTGTTTACACTATTACGTGTATATACATAGTTGAACCATATACCACATACTGATGGATTCCATAAGAGTTGTGTTGGAGTGAGTGATGTGGCATAACTGACAGCACAGCAGAATTTTGGACTTTGCCTTTTACATCACAGTTCTTCACTGTGTATATATAGTGAACTGATTGCTAAAAAACACACTCATCAAGGATAAACAGTGCCTAAGATGTAGGGTTATCAAAAGTTTAAGTAAAAAAATATATATGTAGGTATAACCAATATGTTAAACTTTTTTTATCTTTATTTTTCAGAATTCTTTGGACATCAATCCAGGCATGAAGATCCTTGCAGTCATTGCTATAGTGGTATTTAATGGTGAGTATTGTTATTCACACAGCCGAAGAGATACAAGATAGCAAGCAAAATGTTTTGTTTTCTTCCAAAAGGCTGCCAAGCCAGTGTTATATGGCAGGATGAGGCCAAACCCAGCTTTGAGATGGTAAAAGATGCATTCTGGGATTATGTGTCCAAAGCAACGCTAACAACAGAAGACATCCTGCAGAAGATTAAGGAGTCTGACATGGGGCAAGAAGTCAAGTGTGTGGCATAACATAAATGTTATTAAAAATCCTCTCATTTCTATGATGTATGTGTTATCAGAGTAAAATATATGCTTTTCTGTTTAGCACTAGGATCTCTGAAAGTGGAGATGCTATCAACCAGTATGCTGTGGCTGTTAAACATCAAGTGACACCTTTAACTCAGGAGCTGCTGGCTAAGATGTCCCAGGAGGCAGAGCAGCTAAAGGCACGTCTTCAGCAAGACTTTGGCTCTGTCAAGACTGAGCTGGAACCGTACATTGAGGAGCTGGCCTCAGATATCCAGCAGCAGATGGAACAGTGGAAGAAGGACGTGGCTCCTTATACGGATGTTCAGCAACCTGAGGCTCTAAGAGCTGCTTTGCTCATGAAGACCCAGGAGCTGAAAATGAATCTGGAGAAGAGCACGAGTGAGCTTCAGGCCAAGTTGGGACCCCAAACCGAGCAGCTGGAAAAACATCTCCAAGACTTCCAGGAAAACATCGCTCTGTTTGTGCAGAACAGTAAGAAGGTGCCCCAGACATTGGATCCATATGCTGAAGACCTAAAGACCCAACTCACTTCACTGTGGGAGTCATTCACCAAAAACTTTCAGTAATCAGATTTGATTTGATATTTTCATATTTACAATGTTTCAGTAGAAAAAAAACTCTAAAAGGTGTAAACAATGGCTGATTTAGCAGCTTTTCTTTTTTCTTTTTATCATTTATGTTTGTATTTAACCTCAATGCAATAAAATATACTATTTCAGAAGAAAACAATATTCCTAGAGGTTTCCTTGGAATAAAAAAACAAAACGAATTAATGGCAAATTTCAAATCCACAAATATTGCACTCAATCTTCATTAAGGTTTTTCATTCAGAAGAGGGGCACATGTCACTGGGAAATTTCTACTTGGATTAATTAGTCTCTGTTCATAACTTTTTAAATAGTAACAATAGTAACAAAATACTAAACTGCATCATAGCCACATACAATAGCAGGTTCCATGAGAATTTACCAAAAAACATCTCGGAGTAGCTTTATATCATGACAGTCTGTCTTACTTGTCATGTTTAAGCACCAAACACACCTATGACAAAGGATTTTTTAATAACGTCTTTATCATGCCTCTGTGGTTACTTAATTCAGTTCAAAGTACATAAATGACTTCAGATTCTAAAAGGCAAACTAAAACTGCTGATGTCTGTTAATCCCTGATGTCAAGATTGCTTTCGGGGACAAAGAGAAGTTGACTTTAGAGCATTTTTTTTTCTGAAAGTGAATTGAATATACTATACTAATTACTATATACTATAGAGTTATATAACATTATGTAAGCTATAGCTGTGGCATTGTTTTTCCATAAGAAGACAGGTAGGATTTACCCTTGTCCCCCTAGGGAGGGCTAAACATTTGGTCAAGATATATACAAAAAGATAAATATTCCATTTAAATATTTTTTTAATTCTCATAAATGTATAGTTAAAAATAGAACTGTTCATTTTTTCAAGGCAACTACAAACACAAACAAAAAAAGCATATTTTATTTTTGCTCTGCAAGAAGGGTGATGTTGCCAAAACCAAAACACCAGAGATATTTGACACTGGCTCCTAAAGTGAGGGTTTGTCTGCTGGGTTTTTCACTCAGCAATATCCTCAGTAGAGGCCATCATTCCCCTGCCTTTGCTAACTTAAACATTAGCAAGGTCTAAAGTCTCTAATTTGTAGCGTTTTAAATCAAATGTCATTGGGGCAACCCAAAGCATCTTCAAAATCCTCACCTGCATAAACATTAAATTAAATAAAATTAATTTTTATAGCACCTTTAACAATTTACATAGTCTTGAAGCAGTTCTGTAAAAGAGTGTATAAGTTTAGTTTAATTCTGTTTCTTATACTGTAATTTAAATGTATCCCTTATAAGCAAGCCAGTGGCGACTAGAATCAAAAGGGAAACCATCCTTATCTGGGTGGCACTGAATGTCCATTCACTATAGGTCCATCATTGTTGAGGTGTGGAGTTATAAGTGCTCAAGTGAAAAACTGTTCATTCACTTAGTGTAACTGCTTCTGCTACCTCCATATTTGCCTCTAAATTGAACCAGGAGAGTCCATCACAAATATTATTCGGACAGACTATACCACTTGAAGGCTTTCCTTACCACTGATGTCCACCAGCACGCCCTGCGGCTACAACCATGACAGACACAGACAGACTTCTGCAGCTGCTTCTACAGTGCATCCAAAACTATTCACAGCACATCACTTTTTCCACATTTTATGTTACAGCCTTATTCCAAAATGAATTAAATTAATTATTTTTTCTCTGAATTCTGCAAACAATTCCCCCTGATGACAACATGAAAGAATTTTGTTTGAAATCTTTGAAAATTTAATAATAATACAAAATGGAAATAATCATTTGTACATAAGTATTCACAGTCTTTGCCATGACACTCAGAATTGAGCTCAGGTGCATCCTGTTTTCACTGTTCATACTTAAGATGTTTCTACAACTTGATTGAAGTCCACCTGTAGTAAATTCAGTTGATTGGCCATGATTTGGAAATGCACACGCCTGTCTATATAAGGTTCAACAGTTAACAGTGCATGTCAGAGCAAAACCAAGCCATGAAGTCAAGGAATTGTCTGTAGACCTCCAGGCAAAGATCTTAAAAAGTGTACTGAAAAATGTCTGCAGCAATGAAGGTCCCAATGAGCACAGTGGCCTCCATCATCCGTAAATGTAAGAAGTTTGGAACCACCAAGATTCTTTCAATAGTGGGCCGTCTGGCCAAACTAAGTGATTGGAGAGAAGAGCCTTAGGGGTGACCAAGAACCCAATGGTCATTCTGAAAGAGCTCCAGCATTTCTCTGTGGAGAGAAGAACCTTCCAGAAGAACAACCATCCCTGCAGCACTTTTTAACCAATCAGGCCTGTATTGTAGAGTGGCTAGACGGAAGCCACTCCCCAGTAAATGGCACATGACAGCCCGCCTAGAGTTTGCCTAAAGGCACATAAAGGACTCTCAGACCAACGAGGAACAAAGTTTAACTCTTTGGCCTGAATGCCAAGCATCATGTCTGGAGAAAACCAAGCACCTCTCCCATCGCCAATACCACCTCTACAGTGAAGGATGGTGGTCTAAGCATCATGCTGTGGTAATGTTTTTTAGAGACAGGAAATGGAAGACTAGTCAGGATCGAAGGAAAGATTAATGCAGCAATGTACAGAAACATCCTTGATGAAAACCTGCTCTAGAGCGCTCTGGACCTCAGGCTGTGTCGAAGGTTCATCTTCCAACAGGACAACGACCCTAAGCACACAGTCAAGATAACAAAGGAGTGGCTACAGGACGACTCTGTGAATGTCCTTGAGTGACCCAGCAGGAGCGCAGACTTTATCCCGATTATACATCTCTGGAGAGATCTGAAAATGGCTGTGCACCGATGCTCCCCATACAACTTGATGGAGCTTGAGAAGTTCTGCAAAGAAGACTTGGAGAAACTACCCAAAAATAAGTGTGCCAAGCATGTAGCATCATACTCCAAAAAACTTGAGGCTGTAATTGGTGCCAAAGGTGCTTTAGCACAGTATTGAGCAAAGGCTGGGAATACTTATGTACATGTGCTTTTCTTTGTTTTTTATTCGTAATAAATTTGCAAAGATTTCAAACACACTTCTATCACATCGTCATTATGGGGTATTGTTTGTAGAATTTTGAGGAAAATAATGAATTTAATCGATTTTGGAATAAGGTTTTAACATAACAAAATGTGAAAAAAGTGAAGCACTGTGAATACTTTCCTGGATGCACTGTATAATAGAGGATTTAAACAAGGTCCATTCAGACTCAATGATCCCACTAAATGCATTTTAGAGGTGCAAGATAAATTTACTCTCACCGAAGCTTCTGCTAGGCACTTTCAAATAACTTGGAAGGCTGTTCTGGGTTATCCTTCAAATTTGTACAGTGTTTTGTAAGACAAACTTAAGGCATTACCAATCAATTGACACCTCTGACCCCTCTTTACCTGATTGTACAAAACCTGTGGCCTCAGGTCGGACGATGCAATCACAAAATCAATCATTGACCTTTGTCTCAAGGTCCAATGGTATCAAGTGGCTGTTTATGTCTTGCACTTTTACATTTCATCACATTGAGTTTAACTTTAGGAACATATTATAATACAATTAATATATAATATGTCTATCATTTTATGCATGAACACTAAAGTCCCCAAGATTACTTTGGATTCAGTAGGAAGAATGACCTTAAGCATTTTTTGTAAACCTTTAATTAAGGCAGAGCACTCTGATTAGCAATTTAGTTTATAGTGTATTTAAATTGCCATTCGTTCATGTAAGAGAGTGACGTCTTTGGTCCTTGGACGTTTCCAGTTAACTAAGCCATTCAAAATATTGACACGAGACAGCTTATACACAGCGATAACCACAAACATTTCAAAACGTATGAAATAATTATGTATGCAATAAGTTTTGATGGAGAACACTTGGTTCATTAAAAATTGGGAGGTGAAACTTTTACATTTGCCACAGCAGAATAAAGATTGCATCTCATCACTCTTAAAAAGTGTGTTAGTCATTTTGTTTTAACAGCTCCTTTAAAAACAGCACCACCGGAAATGCTTTGGAACCATGCTTTTGTTATTGTTTTACTTTCTTGATATGGTCTATATGCTGACTTTAACCTGACTTCATTTGGGACCCAATACCCACATAAGTATTATATTTCTTATATACTTATAGGAAAATAAGTATTTGAACACGCTGCTATTTTGGAAGTTCTCCCACTTAGAAATCATGGAGGGGTCTGAAATTGTCATCGTAGGTGCATGTCCACTGTGAGAGACATAATCTAAAAAAAAAAAATCCAGAAATCACAATATATGATTTTTAAACTATTTATTTGTATGATACAGCTGCAAATAAGTATTTGAACACCTGAGAAAGTCAATGTTAATATTTGGTACAGTGGTCTTTGTTTGCAATTACAGAGGTCAAACGTTTCCTGTAGTTTTTCACCAGGTTTGCACACACTGCAGGAGGGATTTTGGCCCACTCCACCACACAGATCTTCTCTAGATCAGTCAGGTTTCTGGCCTGTCGCTGAGAAACACGGAGTTTGAGCTCCCTCCAAAGATTCTCTATTGGGTTTAGGTCTGGAGACTGGCTAGGCCATGCCAGAACCTTGATATGCTTCTTACAGAGCCACTCCTTGGTTATCCTGGCTGTGTGCTTCGGGTCATTGTCATGTTGGAAGACCCAGCCTCGACCCATCTTCAATGCTCTAACTGAGGGAAGGAGGTTGTTCCCCAAAATCTCGCAATACATGGCCCCAGTCATCCTCTCCTTAATACAGTGCAGTCGCCCTGTCCCATGTGCAGAAAAACACCCCCAAAGCATGATGCTACCACCCCCATGCTTCACAGTAGGGATGGTGTTCTTGGGATGGTACTCATCATTCTTCTTTCTCCAAACACGTTTAGTGGAATTATGACCCAAAAGTTCTATTTTGGTCTCATCTGACCACATGACTTTCTCCCATGACACCTCTGGATCATCCAAATGGTCATTGGCAAACTTAAGACGTGCCTGGACATGTGCTGGTTTAAGCAGGGGAACCTTCCGTGCCATGCGTGATTTCAAACCATGACGTCTTAGTGTATTACCAACAGTAACCTTGGAAACGGTGGTCCCAGCTCTTTTCAGGTCATTGACCAGCTCCTCCCGTGTAGTTCTGGGCTGATTTCTCACCTTCCTTAGGATCATTGAGACCCCACGAGGTGAGATCTTGCATGGAGCCCCAGTCCGAGGGAGATTGACAGTCATGTTTAGCTTCTTCCATTTTCTAATGATTGCTCCAACAGTGGACCTTTTTTCACCAAGCTGCTTGGCAATTTCCCCGTAGCCCTTTCCAGCCTTGTGGAGGTGTACAATTTTGTCTCTAGTGTCTTTGGACAGCTCTTTGGTCTTGACCATGTTAGTAGTTGGATTCTTACTGATTGTATGGGGTGGACAGGTGTCTTTATGCAGCTAACGACCTCAAACAGGTGCATGTAATTTAGGATAATAAATGTAGTGGAGGTGGACATTTTAAAGGCAGACTAACAGGTCTTTGAGGGTCAGAATTCTAGCTGATAGACAGGTGTTCAAATACTTATTTGCAGCTGTATCATACAAATAAATAGTTTAAAAATCATACATTGTGATTTCTGGATTTTTTTAGTAGATTATGTCTCTCACAGTGGACATGCACCTACGATGACAATTTCAGACCCCTCCATGATTTCTAAGTGGGAGAACTTGCAAAATAGCAGCGTGTTCAAATACTTATTTTCCTCACTGTATGTGTGCTACACAGACTGCCTACAATATATCTGGTCTATATTGTTTTATCTCACATGCTAACTCGGGTTCTTTCTTCTGTCAGCAAAAAACATCTACTTTTCCAAAACAGTTCCCAGTCCAACAGTCTGGTAATTGTTTTTTGCACAGAACATTTAAGAGAGTCAAAAATCTGCTTTATGGAAATACATATATTAAGGATATACATTTTGAATTAAAAGTTATCTACTGTATCAACTGAGTGTAAAATTGTGGCAAATTGTACTTAGATGCAGTGTTTTAATTGCAAAAGTCATGTTAATGGTCGCAATGAGTGATTTCCAAGTGATGAGAACTCAATCCACAAGTTGAGCATCAGAATAGATCAGGTGTCTCAGTAGGCATATGTTTCACTTAACAGTAAAAAAGAAAGGGTAAGAGATTAAGAGAGCGAGTGAGAAAGATAGAGAGAGAGAGATAGAGAAAGGAGCGAGAAAACCAGATTACTACTGTATGTATGCTTATACTGTCACGTAATGGATACGGACAATGTGTATTGTGTGCAGAGTGCAAACAGGAACTCCAGCTGACTCCAGCTCTAGTTCTGACAGCATAACTAAAAGGGAGAGTCAAAAGGTAATACAGATAAGAGAGCACCCTTGCACATAAAGTGGCCAGCAAATTCATTAAATAAGGTAGATGGTACATTCATTAGGCTGGGTCTAGGAGCATTACTGTCCTAGTGAGACAGCTCTGACGACCAATAAAAGTACACAAATACAGTTCACCACAATGAGCCCTTGATCCACAAAAGGAACGAATCGAGTGTATTAATTATGCTTTTTAGAATTATTTTTGCTTATTTTTTTTAAGATGGTGCCAATAATTCTGGATTTGACTGCACATTAGCTTACAAAAGATGGTAAGCAGAAGAATGATATTCCAAATAGCATTGCGCAATACTGCAAATATGCAAAGGCAGCAAAATGAGAGATAAAACACTTATCGTTAAAAAATATAACATTTGTTTTATTGTTTGAATCAGACTTAATATATATGAAAATATACCATAAAATTCAAAACCAATTTTACTCCTAAATGCAAATTACTTCACTCAATAGAATCCAAACAAATCAGAGAACCCAAAGCTAACCGAGGATGGATAACACATAAAAAGTCTCAGGATTGAATTAGCGCCCTGGTAATACCTCAGCTTTTTTCCCCATGCCATGCTAATGCTGCCAAAACATTGCAGTCTCATAACTTTATGCTTGCACTGTCTTGGTAACTTTCTAAACAAACAAGGCAAAATTCCTTTCCCTCACATAGTTCACGAAAGCATCAGTTAAACTGTAATATATCTGAACAGTGACAGAGACAGTAAATTACAACTAAACTGTAATAAATATGTCACCATTTCACTGGTTTGCCTTCTGAGCAAATACTGCTTTGAGTTTACAGTCTGCATGTCTACTGTCTAAATTTCCTGCTGCAAATGGCTCCTTTAGTATGAGTTAATTTAGAACAAAAAAGAATAATTTCTATTTTATATAAAATACAAATCTAGATTTATTGCTATTGTATGTGCAAAATAAAATTAGGTTAGCATCTAACATGCAATCAAATACAAATATATATATAAAATGTGCAAAAGTGAATATGTAAGGAATTCCACAGTTTTACTAGTAAATTAAATTGCATTACAGTTGAACTAAATTAAAGTATTACAGTCACATTTAATGAAATGTCTGTGAGGCAGTTTAGTTTTGTTATCAGTCATGTTGTAGAAGCTATAAACTGATTTCTTCAACTGGCTGACACTGGAAATGCCTTCCATAAATGCTAAATAAATAACTTTCAAAAAAAGAACAACAGTTTATTAAAAAATGTATTATGTGGAAAAGCATATACTATAACAGAGATGCCCAAACTAGGCCGAGGTTGACCCACGGTGACCATTGATATGTCAAGTCATATCTGAGAAGATTCAAAATGCCATTGACAGTGTTATGAATTTCTAATTTAACATATTTTTTTTTTGTAAGATGCACAAAATATACTAAAGAACATAAGTGAATTTGACACAACCCAATTTGGAATATTTAGAAAAACTTTTCAAAAATACTTATATTACAACCATATGGTTGTATTGCTAATAGATTGAATAGGTGAATTAGACATTAAACTCTATTGTGCTATAAATAGGAGTTTTTTAATTGTAATATAAGTTTCACTGAACTATAAAATAAAACTGCATTAGTTCCACAAAATACAATGAAATATTTTTTCCTCAGTCTTTTTTTGGCCTTTAATAGGGAAAACATTTAGTCATTTCTGTACTATACAACAGAAATATGTTCAATAAAACATACAAGTATTAAAGTTATTATCAATGTTATAGTTCTTACTATTGCTAGAGCTGCAGTAGGACTACTTATTTGAGAATTTAACAGCATTATGGTAAAAACAGGAATAAATATAAATTACAAATGAATAAATAAACATGCTGTTAGTTCACTTTGTGGGTTAAGATCATGCTGTTATGAAGAGGCTTGTGTACCTTTGAACTTGAATATAATTATAAAATGAGCACATAAAACAATATATATATACCTCTTCCCTTCTTAAATATTGATTTTAGATTGCTTTACCAAAATCCTTTCCAGTGACTGATTTCCATGTTGTCATATACCTAGTTAAAAAAAAAGCCCAGACCTACTACAGAAATGACTTCAATATTCCAGCACAGCACAAGTATCCACATGAATACCTATTTCCCCTCCAGATACTTTCCCCTTGCCCTAATTTCATAGTTATGATGAAGTCAAAATGGAGATAAAACATAGACGTGCTACATAGCAGGAACATATCAACCACGTGATTTTGGTGAATCAGTCAAATAAATTAATTTAGAAATGAAATTATCAGTTAAATTGGACTAATTATTTGTCTTTCATCATAATTTCATTGCCAACGGATCTATGAAATGCTTTACAGGAAAAGAAATACCAAACCTTATATTTAATTATGATGATTTTGATAAATCTTAGTCCATAGGTCAGAATGTGTTTATCTCTTTTAATTATATAAAATAAAATAAAATGTCTGTATGGGCTTAAAATGTACAAAGGTGAAGGGCACACTAATCCTTAATTTGATTTGATTAAATCATGCTGACACACTTCATTTGGAAAGATTAGTGCTTCAATCATAGGTCCATATTTTTCAACAATTTGACCCAATTTTACTGAATCTTTAGTTTTTCAATATAATTTGAGTTTATTCCTAGTGATCACACCCTTTTAAAATCAGTTTGGTAGTGGAAAAAAACATCCTTATCAGCACCCCACCTGTATTGAAGCCTATGTGTTTTCATTCCTGCACATTTGACTTTTGGAACCTCTCTGTTGCAACGTGGAATGGAATATGGCAATTAAAAATGATTGGCAGAGCATGCTGGGACAGGAACTTTGGCCAGAGGGGCCTTATTTAATGACATCTAAATGTCTTTTAGGGATCACGTGACTAGATCCAAGCTATATAAAATCCAACCCATTCCAAAGGCTTGCTGCAGTGATTTGAGCCACAGCCAAAGAACGCAACACAATAGTGGTAAACATCTTTAATTGATTTTCGCTGGATTCAGTCGACAGTCGTTTTTCGCTGGATTCAGTTGTCATAGTCAGTGTGTTCTTGGTCTCAAGACTCTTGTGTTTTCTGCAGGTGTGCTCTCTGAGGAAGAATCATGAAATTGGTTGCTGTAATCTTTGCCCTGTCAGTCATCTCAGGTATGATATTATGCCATGGATTTAATGATCATTGGGGTTTTTAAAGAGCTTTGTGGCTATTGTCATGCAAAGATTAAGTGCTTTTATTTACTGTGCAGTTTCTTTATTTTTTATTTGCGCAATCTATATTGATTTTGTGTGGATTTTCCTGACTAGAAAAAACCTTCTGCTTTTAATATTTAGGCTGCCAGGGAAGATTCCTGTTTCAGGATGAACCTAAAACTCATTGGGAGGAGATGGTGGATAAGTTCTGGGAGTATGTAAATGATGTGAACTCCAAGGTTGAAGATATGAAGAAGAACTTACAGAACACCCAACTTGGAAGAGAGCTTGAGTGAGTATAGCAAAGCTGTCAACAATCCACACAGCCAAATGTACATAGCCTGCTGCATACACTCAATGTATTTATCTATTATCTAGCACACTGATCAGTGATAGCATGGCCGAGCTGCAGATGTACACGGATGATGTGAAGTCGAAGCTGGCCCCCTTCGCAGAGGACTCAATTCAAAAAGTGCAAGATGATCTTCAGCTGCTGTCGAACAAGCTACGTGCGCATATGGAGGACGCAAAGGATCGCATTACAGAATATAGCCAGGAGCTCCAGACCATGGTGGAGCAGAACACAGATGAGCTCAAGAACAAACTCAACGCATATGTCCGTAAACTAAAGAAACGTCTCAACAAGGACACCCAGGAAATTAAGAAGTACGTTTTTAGAACCCATATAATATCAAATTAATGTTAATTAAAATATGTAACATATAATATAGGTATTGGTTATTATTTGAACAATTATATTTATGCATGCCAAATTTAGGTATGTTTTGTTAAGATCTCATGTCAAATGTGTAAAAAGCAAACATCATAAATTATAATTTCTTCTTTACTTATGCTTAGTTATGCTAATTTGTTTCTCTAAAGGAAAATTGAAACATACTTCGAGGAGGTCCAAGCTCGTGCTACTCAGCATGCGGATGACATAAATGAACGCCTGACATCTTACTTCGACGTAGTACGCCAAAACGCTGAGGAGAAATTTACTGCCCTGAAAGATATGCTGAAAGATCAAGCTGAACAAATTGCGAATAAATGGGAGGAACTCAAAAATCAGGCTGAGGAGGTAAAAAAGAGTCTGCTCACTCCATTCCAGAACAAAATGGAGGAGGCAAAAAACTGGTTCGACCAATGGTTTAATTAACCCTTATCCAGCCATACAGAATCCACCGTTGGGCTGAAAAAAAGTCACTAAGTTTAAGTGCTGTAAAAATATAGCAGATCAATATTTTTTTACACTTTTTTCACTTAAGTCTGTTAATCAAACTCAGTTCTGATCAAAACTACAAAAAAACATTTTGTATCCAGGAATTTAAATTTTTAATTGACAATTAAATTAGTGACGTCACAAAAATATGAAAAACACAAATATTTTATATAAAAAGTAATTGTAAACTGGATTTTTTTTTTACCATTCATCACAGGCTAGGATTTTGTTAAAGATTGGGAAAAAATTGAATTTTATGCATGGTTAGTTTTTTTGCAGCATCAGTTTAAATTATTTTGATGATTTTTCCCCATTGACTCCCATTATAACGACATTTTTTTAATTGCTCCAAAATTACATTTTATATGCATGCATTTTTTTTTTAAATCATTTTTGCCCCTCTTTTTAAACAAGTTATATTTGCGTTTTTTACTGTTGACAGGCAGGTTTCGCCAAGAGACCATGAAATAGAGCTGTGGAAAGAAATTTTAGTTTCCGCATTGACGATTCGCGTCCTATGGCGATTTCCATTCATTTTCCTATTTTCTGTTTTCGTTTGCAATTTTCTAGTGTTAGTGTGTTGGGTGTGTTTTTATGAGTTTGCACGTGTGTTCCGCGTGCGTGTTTGTGCATGTGTGTGTGTGCGTGTGTGTGTGTTTGTGTGTGTGTGCGGAAATTGCGGAAACTAAAATTTCTTTCCACAGCCTTTTGGCGAAACCTGCCTGTCAACAGTAAAAAACGCAAATAAAACTTGTTTAAAAAGAGTGGCAAAAATGATTTTTAAAAATGCATGCATATAAAATTTCATGGTGGAGCAATTAAAAAAAACATTTCGTTATAATGGGAGTCAATGGGGGAAAAATCATCAAACTGATGCTGCAAAAAAACTAACCATGCATAAAAGTCAGTTTTTTCCCTATCTTTGACACATCCAACCCTGTGATAAATGGTTAAAAAAAATCCAGTTTACAATTACTTTTTATATAAAATGTTTGTGTGGTTTTTCCCATTTCTGTGACGTCACTAATTTAATTGGTAATAAAAAAAAAATCCTGGATTAAAAAAATGTTTTTGTAGTTTTGATCAGAACTGAGTTTGATTAACAGACTTAGGTGAAAAAAGTGGAAAGAAATATTGATCTGATATATTTTTACAGCACTTAAACTTAGTGGCTTTTTTTCAGCCCGATCATCATGAAGTGGTGTATTCATCCTACATTGAAAACTGCTGATGCATCATTTAAAAAAAAAATTTTTTTTTACTTTACGTGAAACACACGTAAAGTTATCAGCGAATAAAAACATCAAGTGGCTGAAAAAAGCCACGGGGTCGCTTTAACATTATGCTCAGGTTATGGAAAATAAATACATCAATAAATACTTTGGCCTACCAGTGTATTTTATTAGAAATATAATGAATCTTTATTGAAGGTGCTATGACTGCTTTTTCAGTATTAACGTTAAATTAGTACTTGGAAGGCAATTGGATCTATTTGTTTTGCTTAAACTATTGTCCTCAGTATTGGATCTACAAAATGTCTATGACTTTTCAAAGAATCTCTGTTCTAAGCAATTTAAAAAAATGTCAATGAGAAGAGATAAAGCTAGCACGTAATGCTAAGACCATAAAATGTTACAAACAATTCAGTAATTTGGTTGTTATTTTTTTACCAATTTGTACTAATATATGTTGTAGGCAGATAACTGTCAGTTTCAATAAAGTAAAAACAAAAATACTGTGCAATATATATATATTTTCCTCCCACTATGATATGTTTTTTTCCCTGCCATCAATTGACAAAACAAATAAACCTTTTTAAATATACATATGCAGCAAGTTGTGTCTCGATATAAATTGACATTAAAGATGTGTGAGTCAGTATATAAAAAATTATGTATATATAAATTTATTGTTTTTAGCAGCAATTGTATTAAGTGTATTTACACAAAGTTTTCATATCAGATCAGAAAATATGGTCAGAATGTATATAGATTTTTTAGTTTTACAACAGCAGCAGTCACAACAGATCTGAGTATATTTCAATATGAATTAAAATATAGTTCTGTTATTGGGAGTGAGATTTAAATGTATAGTCGATGCTCTATAAGATAATAATAGTGGATTTTTAAGAAGGTGTTGTTATCAGAAAATATTTTCCATATTATTTAACATTTATGGAAGGAGTGTTGGGTCTCTACATGTTTAATGGTAAGTAAACTTTCCCCCGGTTAATATTGTCAAATATCTTTTATATGAGGAATAAACCATTTCAGACCATATTGTTATTAAAAATTAATAGACAGGGTGGCAATGTAAATCATTAAAAACAACTAACAAAACATAAAACCATAAAAAAAACAAAAAAACAAAAAAAAGAACATTTCTGTTCATTTTCACGAATAAAAAAACAAAACAAAACTAATTAATCAAGTTGTGCTGAAATTAGAATAAATCACTATGGGACATGCTTTTATGTGAAAATATTCAACTTTGCGTACTTTATTTCTGAAATACACTATATGGTGTATAATATATTATCATTTTAATATTATAATAATTAGTACACCTAGCTTTTCTAGCGATATGTGATTCTTCCTCAAACTGTTACCACAAAAAAAGGTACATGTCTGTATAAGGCCTCTTTGAATGTGGTAGCATGACATTTTTCTTTTACTTGAACTAGGAGACTCAAACCTGTTCCAGCATGACACAAAATGCACAAAGGAAGCTCCAGGAACGTAGGCTTTACATGATTTAGAGTGAAAGTTCATGAATGGTCTGCTATAGAGCTCTGAACTAAATCCTATTGAACTCCTTTAGGATGAACTGGAATGTGACTGCACCCCAGGCCTCTTCATACCCGTTTGTCTGAATTAGAACAAATCTCAAAATCAGCCACACTCAAAAATCTAGTGGAACATCTTTTTAGAGGAGTGTCGGTTATTATAAAAAGCAAATCAATATTTGTTAAGTGTAAGCAAAAAGCAAGCTATATGAAGGGTTTCTAATTTCATTCTTAAAACAAGAAACTGTATTAGAAACAGCTTATTTACAGGTAGGAAGTAAAACTTTGGAGAAAGCAGTTGGAAACACTACCCTCTTCATACATTGACAGCATTTGTCAAACGCCCTTATCCAGAGAGACTTACATTTATCTCGTTAATACAACTAGGGCCTTTGAGGGCCTTGCTCAGAGGCCCAAGAGTAGCAGATTGGTGTGGCTGTGATTTGTACTCAAGATCTTTGTATCCAAAGTACAATGCCTTTCCTACTAAACTACCACCTACTCTTTTCATAACTTTCTACCCAACTTTCTTTTTTTCCTTAGTTTCTGAGTGGGCATTTCAAACTGAGCTGGTATTTTCTGGGCTTTCCTGATGGGCAGAACTCCAATTACAAACTCTAGTCAAACATAGACCAAAAGTTTATTAAGTACATTTGAAGGCAAATACTTTGTACTTTTACTCAAGTGAAAGTTTCAAGGGAGCACTTTTTTTCAGTTGTGTGATATTTAACCTAGTTTAGTTCTACTTTAGAATGGTTTATGTACTAATTCCAGCACTAGTGAGGTGAAGACATCTGCCGATGAGCTGCACATTCTCTGAGCAGTCTGTTAAATCACCCACCTTCACCTGAGGTGGAGTAATATCCTCGAGAACGCGGTTTCTTTGAAAGTCACTAACTTCCAGTTTTGGAGCGCAGAAGGCGGAAGGCAGAAACTCTAGTCAAACATAGACCAAAAGTTTATGGACACAGACCATCACACCCATATGTGGTAGTTCTGTAAACTAAAAAGTTGGAAGCACACAGTTTTATAGAATGTCCAATTTATGTTCACTGGAACTAAGACACCCATACCTGTTCCAAACCTGTTCCACTGAAGCACTTCATGGTGATGTGACAAATGCGACAAAATCAGTTATTGAGGCAGGACAACAGTGGTGGGCTGACAGGGTCAGCAAGGCTTTCTGTGATGGCCTATTAGAATCACTGACTTATGTTTGAATACATTTTTGTCCATGAATATGAATGCAATAAATCCCGATAGTCTATTGTCTAAATTTCATAGCTTTTCTATCGAGTAGGCTGCTGCTACGAGTGTCTGTTTAATGTTGGAGTTTCCAAACAGATTTCAGCCATCAAATCACATGTTGCCAGGGTCAGAGGAAACTGCCATAAGGCGTTCAGAAATCAGCACTGCGGGGCGCCTGGTAGAATAAAATACATAGTGATGGCCTTGAATTACACATTGCAAAGAGAGATTTTAAGAAATTCACTAAAGACCATTGGTGGTCAGTAACAAAGTAAATATTATTTATTACTGTATTTAAGTAACTTTTTCATGTATCTGTACTTTACTGAAGTATTTCCAAGTCAAATCTTACTTTTTTACTCAACTACATTTTGCAAAATCAGTTTTATTTTATTTTATTTATTAGCAGATAAAAACTGGACAAACACCAGTTTATCCAACTTTGTGCATTGTTACAGCAAGCCACCAATCAGTGTAGAGCGTGCTCTGTTTTGAACTTGTTTTGATTGCAGCTTGGTGGCATGCACTTATCACCAACATACAGTTTAGCATCAGTTCAACAGCAAACAGAACATTTTGAAAGAAAGAAAAATCTATTCATAGATTGGTGCGCTAAGAGTAACAGTCTTTTCAGTTGCTTAAGCAAAAGTCTTGTGACAAAAGTTATGATAGGACACTGTAGCCATAACAAACCTTAGTACTCTGGATACTTAAGTACATTTTAAGGCAAATTTTGTACTTTTACTCCAGTGAGATTTTCAAGGGAGCACTTTTTTTCAGTTGCATAATATTTTACCTAGTTTATTTCTACTTTAGAATTTTGTGAGCAGTCTGGTATATCACCCACCTTCACCTGAGGTGGCGTAATATCCTAGAGTACGCGGTTTCTTTGAAAGTCACTAACTTCCGGTTTTGGGGCGGATGTTGTGCTTGGGGAACACGCCGCCAACGGGAAGGCAGAAACTCGCGTCAGTATGGAAAAAAGAAGTTGTTCAAGTTTCTCCTAGATTTTTGACGACTGTGATGCGTTGTGACTTGAGAACCAGTTGAGGTGAGTGTATCTGAGAGGGGTTTGTGGAGCATTACGTGCTTTTTTGGAGAATTGAGACTGGTTCCTGGAAGAAAGTCGGATGGCATGTCGGTGTAGTTTCATGTGAATGAATGCAGATTGTTTACATGAAGTTTTAAAGTAACTTTTCAACGGTGCCGTCGATAGTTTTCATATTAAAAAAGGCATAACTTATTAATGCAGTAATGAACTTTACTGTGTACAGCGCCGGTCAAAAGTTTCGACACACCTACTTATTCATTGTTTTTTTGTTTTGTTTTCAACATTGTTCATTAATACTGAACATATCCAAACTATGGCAGAATGTTTTGAATTATGTAGTTTAAAAAAAAAGTGTTAAACAACCCAGAATCTATTTTCTCAATTTTCGATTCTTCACCACTTTTTGCTTTGATGATCAGCAGTTGGTATTCTCTACATCAGCCTCATGAGGTCATGTGGAATGGTTTTCTAATAATCTTGAGAAGTTCCCAGAGGTGTTAAGTGCTGGTTGGCTGCTTTTTCTTCACTCTGAGGTCATTGTCCTGCTGGAAAAAAGTGACGGTCCCATTAAGTGCAAACCAGGTTGGGATGGCATGGCGTTGCAAAAGTCTGTGGTAGCAATGCTTGTTAATTGTGCCCACAATTTTGATTGTCATCAACCATAAATGCACGACCCTCACACCATCACAACTGCACCATACTTCACAGTGGGAACCATTCATTCAGGAACAATCTGTTTACCCCTCTACATCTAATAAATCTCAGAGCATAGTGCGGTGATGAAGAATAAATAAGATGGTCTTTATAAGTCTAAGTTTGTACCTGATAAGCAAGCCGGTGACGACTGTGGCAAGGAAAATCTCCCAAAGATGGCATAAAGAAGAAACCTTGAGAGGAACCAGACTCGAGAGTGAACCCCATCCTCATCTGGGTGGCACCGAATGTCCATTTATTACAGATGGACAATGTTGAGGTGTGTAGTGATGGTGATCAGATGCAATCTGTAGTCCCGAGTGTAGTGTAGCAGACTGTTGACATTAACTACAGTCCAAATACATCCTCAAAGCTCCTGTTCTTACTCTGTAATTTCATGGATCCCAGGCTGTTGATGAGAAACCATCGCCAGCTCAATCGAAGACGTCACCATCCAATGGCAGGTAGTTCAGTTTTCCACTGAACTAATGTCCATTCCTTGTGTTTCTTGTCCCAAGCAAGTCTCATCTGCACGTTGCTCTTCTAAAGTAAAGGTTTATTTGCTGCACTTCGACCATTAAGGCCTGACTCATGCAGTCTCTTCTTAACAGTGGATGTTGAATTATGTGGTGGGCAGTAACGAAGTAAATGTAATATGTTACTGCACTTAAGTAGTTTTTTCTCATATATGTACTTAACTCCAGTACATATGACTTAACTACATTTTGCAAAATTAGTCGTTCCTTTTTATTAATAAGTGGATAAAAACTTCACTGGTCAAACATGCAGCAAGCTACCAATCACGGTGGAGCTCGGTCATCAATTATTGTGTCTTGTGATTATTATGGATAGAAAAAAAGGTCTAAACTCTCAGGAGCCCAATTTAAAAAAGTAGGCTGAAAGGTGTGTATGCAGTTCTGTCATTCATGTCGTTCTTAGAATAGTAAAGGTTAATGCATTTAATGTAATAGGCTAATAACTGTATATCATTTAGGTTACACTGTATTGCCTGCTATGCTTTTACACCTAGAGCAACAATATTTCTATTTAGCTTGCATAACATTATGGTAAACTACATACTATAAATTATAATGTGTGTAGCTTGGCTACAAAACAATTTTTCACATTTAGATTGTAGTTAAACATCATTTATTGATTTGGTTTCCTTTTAATTGAGGTGATGTCATAAAGGTTTTCTGCGATTGTACTGAATACTAAGGGGAATTTCCAGTACTATCTTAAAATGCTAATTTAAAAGAAATATATTGTCAGGATATAGATGTTGTATGTATCTTATAGCTACAATTAGCCAATGAGTTCTATGGTTCTTGTTTTTTGACAGTTTTATAAATTGCGCTCAGTGACGTGTATTTATTTGTGCAATTAATGCAAATGTAGAGATATTTATACATGAATGAAAGCTCTCAGAAATGTGTCCAAATTTGTGGACTGATCTGAGAATCGATTTTACTCATCCAGTGACTGTAGCTGAAGCAGAGAGGAGCTTTTTAAAGTTGAAACTAACTATCTTGGAGACGTTGGGTCACGCCGTGGTTTACTCAGGGCATCATTCAAGCTAAAACTGCTGTTGCCGGTTGGTGGTATCTACTTAGCACAAACAATACAGCACAGTGTGAGTTAAACAGCAAGTCGTTGAAAAGAAGGTTTTGGGCTAATAATATTTCTCAGATATCAGTAATAAATATTATTCTATTAAAAGATTGGTGTGTTAAGAGTAACATTAGAGTCTTTTCACATAAACTATGTTAATTAAGCAAATAGTCATATAGCCATAATAAATAGTACTTGGACACTTAAGTACATTTAAAGGCAAATACGATTGTACTTTTACTCAATTAAAAGTTTAAAGGCACAACATTTACTGGAGAAATATTTTACCTACTATATCTCTGCTACTCAAGTACATGCTTTGTGTACTTTGTCCACCATGGTCTGCCACTTGTACTCCGAGAAGGATTTATGTAAATTGTCAGTTTCTGAGGCTGGAAATTCTAATAAACTTATCCTGTGCAGCAGAGGTAGCTCCTGGTCTTCCTTGCCTAGGACGGTCTACATGAAAGCCTGTTTCATCATAGCGTTTGATAGTTCTGGAGATTGCACTTGTGGATACATTTAAAATCTTGAGAATAGCTTGAGAAAAGAAGTTCTGTTTACTGATGAAACATCAATCATTGCAAATTCATTCATTTTCAAAAGAGAATGGCCATATAGCTATTGGTAATCCCTAAACTGCAGCATGGTAATATAAATCATTAAAATATGAAGCTATAAAAGTAAGTAATAAAACCCCTTTTCATTCATGTATTAAAAAAAATAATAATTGGCAAACTGCTGTAGTGGAGGAAGAACGAATCACTATGGGGGACATGCTTTTAATTGAAAATATTCAACTCGGGGTGTTTTTTATTTTTTTATTTTGGTCTACGTGAACCCCAAACTGTTACCACAAACTCAGAGACACACAATTGTACCAGATGTCATGGGATGCAGTAGCATGAACTTTTCCCCTCACTTCAGCTAGGAGACCTGAACCTGTTCCTACCTGAACAACCACAAAGTACACAAAGCTAGAACCATTAAGATATGTGTTACTTGAGCTGGAGTGAAAAATTGACCACCTTTAAGATAATTACTGCACCCCAGGTCTGCTAATTTTGGATAAAAAAAAAGTGTAGATAAAAAAAAAAAGTCTCCATTCTATTCATAGCATGCCTAACCCATTCAGAAACATTTCACAACAGTTCATTCAGAAACAGCACAGCTCTTATTCAGGCTCAACTATTCTTGTTGCTCCTACACAGCTGCTGAGACACTCAGATTTTTCTTCCCCTGGGTGAGCGTTAAGAGAACGAGAACGAGTCAGTACACAGAAGTAACCGAAAATAAATCTTATTTGTTTTTCTATATAATATATACAAAATGTTTCATACTGTTTGAGAGGCAAGATTTTTTTTAAATTATTCTTAATCTCAGTTTAACTGAGTATAACTCCATTAAAAAAATTAATAAAATAGTAGTACAACAGCTGTCAAAAGTCTGGAAACACCTAGTCTTTTTAAAGTTTTTCAGACACGTACATGGTTCTTCCGTTTATATGAAACAAACTACCGTAGGTTAACAGATTAAAGATTTTGTTCTTTGATTAAATAAACATATAAAGTAAGTACAGATGTTTAACTTATTTTTATTGGAAAATCAGCTGAAATACTTTGCCATGGTTCTTTTAAAACTTACCAAGCTTCTACACTAGTTAGAGATTTCTTTTTGGCCTTGCGATCCAGTTCATCCCAGAGCAGTTCAGTTGGATTTAGGTGTGGTGACTGGGCAGGTCATTCCATGAATGATAATAATCCAGCTGACTGTTTGATCTCTAAATAACACTTAGAGTTTGGCTCATTGTATGGACAGTTCAGCTAAGTTGAGTCCAATTAACCTGCAGCTCAGACAGAATTGCATAGTGATGATTTATGGATTGGTAGCCATGTTGGTTCAGTATTCCCTTTACCTGGAATAAGTCTCCAACCTTGCCTGCTTCAAAACAACCCCAAACCATTAAGCTTCCACCTCCATGTTTACCTGTAGGGGTGAGGCAGTCTGCTAACATCTTTTCATTGACTCTTACATATAATTCTTCTGTTAGAGGAAAAAAATCGGACCACAGAACTTTCACTCGCTGTGTTTTTGCCTTTCACCTATTTTGTTGCATGTGAACAGATGGAGCATACGTGTCTCAAAAACCATTAAATACTAGGCATTTCCAAACTTTTTCAAACAATTTCTAAAACCTTTTCACTGATTTATCATAACTAAGTTGAGTTTACGTCAACAAAGAATTTAGGCCTTCCAGCTGTTGTATTATCTGTGTAATTACATTTTGCATGTCAAGCAGTATTTTACTCTAATATTTCATTCTAGAAGCACGCTAATTGCTGAATCATTTTGTAGTTTGATTAATGCTTTAACGTTTTATATTTTTATGCCATGCAGATGAAAAAACAGAGTTAAGCCATTTTTACCGAAAGTATGGATGGCAAATTCCCATCTTTGAGTGCCAGTAGTGAGCAGAGCTATGGAGTAGCAGAAAATACACATTGTGAACACCATGTGTTGGATAATACCAATGATATTTCCTCTGCCTGTGGAAAAATGGTCTCTGAGGAGAATTATAGCAAAAAGTGGGATGGAGATGTTGCTAATGCATCTCCAGAATCACTACATTGTCAGGTATCCATTTAGGATGTTTATTTTATGATTACTAAATATGTCAAGCTTTGGGTATAATATAAATATTTTTTAAACTTTACATACTGTTTTAGGGGGCAGTTGCAAGGATGCAAGAAATCCTTCCTGAAGTTGCATCTTTGTCATCACCTTCATCTACTTCTTATGCCTCAATGGCTTATCCTCCAGATTCTCAGCAAATTCCGTCTGAAACAACACCTGAACCAATCAAGAAATCCAATTTTCCAGCATACCAGCATCCTAGCATGGAAGATTTGAGAGACATTCCAGAAGGTTATATTGGGAGAAAAGAATCAGTGACTAACATCTATAATTCTGTGAATGACCAGCCACCTGCTGCACAAAAAGAGGTAAATAAACATTATGCATATACGAAAATGTCAGCCATTTTATTAGGAATATCTGTATGGTTGCTCGTTCATGCAGCTTAGGCTAGTCATGTGGAAACAATGTAATTCATCAGGTCATGCACATACAGGACAAAAATTTTAGTTCATGTTGGAACGGAGTTTGATAATTATTTGATAAATACATTTTATGGTATTTGGTTCTTGCCAGATAGGTTTGTTTAAGTATTTTAGAAAGTGCTAATATGTTGGGTTTTTCTAGAGTTTAGACAATGGTTTGAAAAACAATCAAACATAGCCCATAAATGTATGGCCTGATGGGTTCAAGCTGACAGGAAACAACTCAAATTGTTGTAACCACTTGTTACAAACTTGGTGTTCAGCAAAGCAACAAATGTCACCAGAGTCCACCCTTCTTAGCCAAAAACAAGGGAATTTAGAGCAACAGTGGGCACAGGCTTGCTGAAAGTGCACAGTTGACTATTGACAAAGTACTGCAGTAGCCTGACATTTCTGGGACCCGTACTTCATACATCTCTAACTACATCAGAGACATGAATGAAATGGCAGGATCGCAAAGAATTGCAGGTTGAAAAGATTAAGTTTAAAGAAACTAACAGTCTCTGCTCAAATCAACAATAAAATGCTATGGCAACATAGTTTTGTAGCCCAGTAGGCCCACACATTTTTTTTTAATTATTCAAGCATATTCAATCTGCAATTTTATTACAACTAACGTTCCTGTTGAGGCTAAATACTCATGGAATAAAAAGATGCCTTGAATAGCAGATCCCGATCTCCGCATCTAAGTATTTTAGGGGACCTTAAATAGGAATATCTATAATTGGCTATTTTATATGAGAATGGAATTAGAATGTCACATTCTAAATTGGTGAAAAAATATTGTGGGTTTGGAAATATCTGCAGATCAGACACAGTCAACAACAAATTCAAGTGATAACCCTGTGTATGCTTATCTTAGGTCACCATGTGAAGGGCAGACTGCTTCTGTATGTTATAAATGAATGCTTGGTGTAACTGCAGATACAGAATGGGGATAGCTGAAAATGATCTATGCTGGAAATGTAACTTATTTACATATGATCTGGGAATGTTCTCTAGTTGGGCCATTCTGGTTTAGAATTCTCAGAGTACTTGAGTGGCTTGGCTTGGAACCTTTGGAACCACGATTATGCCTTCTTGGAGACAAATCAATGGTACCCAAAATAACAAAAATGCATTTACCCTCATTGAGATTGGTTGTATCACAGCTGCCAGGATGATCTTACTCAATTAAAAATGCCCCAAACCCCTGATTTGAAAGATTGGATTGTTGGGATGATTGAAACGGCGTCATGAGAGCCAGCTAAGTGAGTAATACATGTACAATGTACAGACCTCTTAGCTGACGGGAGTGAACCTGATGTCTAAATCTGTTTCAATCCTTAAACCTCAGGATCACGTGTTCTAAGATGCTTTTCTGCTTATGCAGTTGTGACAAGTGTTGTTTTTGAATAACAGAAGATTGGGTGGATAGATTTGGAATGTAAATAATATAAACAATTTGCTACAACGGCTTAGAAGTGCAATTTGCATGAGTACTTCTGCATTTAAGCCTCCCATCACTGAACAGTACACTTGAAATGGACATTTGGTGCAATCCAGATGAGGATGGGTTTCGTTTTGATTCTTGTTTCTCTCAAGGTTTCTTCCACACACCATCTCAGGTTTTTTGTTGCTACTGTTACACTAATGAAGAATAAACTTATAAGCACTAATATAGAAATTCAAATGTTATAACCTTTTAATCTCTGTAATGCTGCTTTGGTATAATATCCATTGTTAAAAGCTCTCTACCAAATTGAATTTAGCAAATGCAAGCCTGTCCAGGGTTACATGTGTTCCTGTTAAAATAACTAGTGTATAACTACATAAAAACCTTCGTTTACAGTCCAGCTTGTTTTTCATTTCATTCCATTTCATTCAGAACGTGAACAGTGACAACCCTGTGACCAAAGAGACCTTCGAGATGAATAACGAGATGGAACTGGTGCAAGATCTACTGGTGGACGTGTATGAATCACCACTGATTGATGATCCCTCAGCTGAGTTAAGAGCAGTGGATTTTGCTAAGAGTTATGATCCCGTAGATAACGAGATCCACGAGAAAGAAAGAAGACAGACGACTGAAGCACAAGAGTCAGCGGTTATTATTTTATCAGATGACACTAAGAAGTGTTCTTTTGTGCCAAATCAAGATTTCCAACAGAAGGTGGGTTTTGATTTTTAGTAAAATCCTAACTAATTGCATTCATTTAAAAAATTATAAAAATCACAATTATTTGCTGGGTTTTTTTTATTTGTATTTTTTTGTAGACAGTTATGGAATTTGTGGATCCCCTGATTGATGGCTTATCACTAAATGTCAAGGTGCTCAGTGAGACCAGTTGCGGGATGCATAAAGACAGCTCATCGGTGGGACTTCATGATGCCACTGAGGTTTGCTCTTTGACACAGGATTCATATTCTACCATTAATCCAATCAGATCTAACATGCACGAGCAGTGCAACGGATACATCTCCTGTGCTTCTTTAACCATGTCAAACAGTAGTGGGAATGATGAATCAGTGTTGAGACAAGTTGTTCAACATAGTTCTCATAGAACATCGAGCGAACCTGCTCAGTCATGTAAAATCGTCAGCACTGGGAAATGTATGAAAATCCAAACTAAGAACTGTACAGACAATAACACAACTCTTCCCAAATGTTTACCTGGTCAACATTTGAAGGTTGACACCGAACCAAATTCTGCATCTACCTCTCACAAAGAACAAAGACTTGTGTGTAACCTTCAAAATCGGAACGTTCCAACCATTAACTCTTTGGGTTCCCCAACTCCAGTGGAAATTTCGAACAATTGTATAGAGAGTGAAGAGTCTAATCTGTCATCTGGTCAAAATTCTTGCAAGGTGGTGGAAAAAAAAGAAACTGGAGAGTCATTTATGCCTAATGATAAACTTACCTGTAGTCAAAATCACTGTTCTTTTGAACCTGCATCATCAGATGCAAACAATACCTCACTGATGACAAGTAACACTGACAATGAAACCGATACAGGACAAATAATTACTCTGAATATTATGAATGTTGGAACAGTCAGCGATGATACTCCTGCTCATTATGTTTCCCAAGGGCAATCACAGTCTTTGACTGATAGCTCAAACCCTGACGCAAAAGTGAACAGTGTTTCTAGCTTAGAAAACACAAGTAAGATGATCACGTCTGAGGTAAACTTTGGGACTCCACAAACACCCACCGATTTCCTTGAGACAGAAACAGACCATGTTGAACCCTGTAAAAACTTTTCCACTCTCTTTGTGCAGCCTGAATGTAAAATTGATCCTGATTTCAAGTCTTCCTTGGCGAATCTTAGCAATGTCAGTACTTCTGTTCAAATAAAAAAAAGAGTTGGCCTTTCCTTTAAAAAGAGAAAACTACTGAAAATGGCCAACGCGTTTTCAACAAGTCGGAAAACTTTGGAAACCGCTCAAGGTTTGCAGGAGCATCGTTTTCGGAAAATTTCCAGAGATTTTAAAAAGATCCTCGTGAAAGCGAAAAAACAGCAGTCACCATCTTTAGTAGAAAAGCGCAGAAAATCAAACAAAAACCACATTGGCCAGGTATTCAGTGCTTCTTCAGGTTCACAAGCAAATCATATTCAGAAGGCGTTAAAGACCGAAGAACATAATGAGGAGCATGAAAACGGTCCTCGAAGCAGCATTAAAGATTTGGATTCAAATCCTAGTAATACACTACTGAAAATGCCTTCGGAGTCACAACACAACGATGCAGACTTGACACAAAGCAGGAAACAAATATCGTGTGAAAAACAGAACAAAATGAAATGTCTAAGCACTGAGATAAACAGTGATGATTCTTTTGAATTGTCTCTGCAGTCTACTGTTAACAGAACAGGATTCCGTTCTCGCATTACCAATGCGTTTAGCAAAACGGTAAAGAACAGAAGGTCAAGAAAGATGGATGTAAGTTTGAAAGCATCTGATCAACATCCAGGGGAGTTATCTGATAAGGATGTTGGCAGTGAGAATCCAGTATGTGAAACAAATGCACTTTCTTCCATTCGGAAAATAGACAGATCTACACAGTACAGCGTCGAGGACTATGTGACTGCTTTAAATAACGACACACGTACAGTGGCTCATGCTGTCAAGAGTACTAAAGTAACCAAGAATTATATCAGCTGTAAGTACTGTTGCCGATCCTTCCGTCATATCTCTGCATATACCCTTCACCAGCGTATTCACACAGGCGAAAAACCTTACAGGTGCGAATGTTGTGGGAAGAACTTTGCTCAGCTGTCCAAACTCAAATCCCATAGAAAAGGCCATTTCCGGTCTGTTCTTTTGCCATGCCCATGCTGTGGGAAAGAACTCTCAGAAAAAAGGGATTTGATGGCCCATTTTATGACTCATGTAAAGGCATCAAAATGGAATAACGAACCAAGCCAAGAAGGCAACAAACCTGACGCCCCAATAATGGGCCCTACACATAGCAAGAGAATAATTTGCAACGTTTATGACAACAAATTTCCCACTGGCTACTTGAGGAAATTTGATAAACATGCTTGCGATAAGCTCATGTCCTGTAAGACGTGCGGACAAAAATTTCAGACATCTTCCCAGCTAGTAGCCCATAAAAAGACCCACTGGCCAGTTAAACCTTATGCCTGCTCCATTTGCGCTAAAGGTTTTGATCGTCTCAAGGCTCTGAAAAAGCATTCTGAGAGACACACAGGGGATAGGTCTTTCTCCTGTTCTCACTGTCTTCGTGCATTTGGTGATCTTCCTGCACTGCAGCTGCATCAACTGTCCAAACTATGCAATCTGAAACCGCCTTTAAATGGAGACTATTGTGATCTTGAGGGCTTTCTAATCTCAAATGGAGTCGATAGTCGTGTAAATACGCCAATGTTCTTCAAGTGCCAAATATGTAAAGGACACTATCAGAAGTGGTGTCAGTATACTCTTCACCTTCAAACACACACAAAATCTCCATCCTATCTGTGCTTTGCTTGTGGACAGAGCTATGAAAAGGATTCTGTAGTCGATGTACACTGTAGAGTATGTTGTCAGACAAGTGGGGAGGAGGTGGCTTGTGGTTCTTTACTTTCGGAAAGCTTGCATAGCGACTCCAGGAAATGCACTTCTTTGAAGGATAGTCCACCAGCTGACCTTTATACTGTAGAGGCTCCCAATGGCAATTCTTTGTCAAGTGCTGGCCAGTTGCACAAGAATTCCCAAACTCCAAGCAATCTGCAGAGGGACCTTATGCCCGAGTCCTCTCAGCTTATACAGGCTTCAACATTGTCGGGAAATGTGTCTCATGATAGTCACCTACCCTCATCACCCACACCTTCTGTGATGACTTGTGTCTCCTTGAATGAGTCTCAGGAATGTGTTATAATATCACCAAGACTCTGGAGATTTAAATGTCCACGCTGTGGTCAGAGGTACAAGCGATATAGGGCTTTATGCCTACACATGCAGACACATGCCCCCACTTTTAAATACGTTTGCGGGCCTTGTGGCCACTCTTTTGAAAGGTGGAACAAACTCTGGTTGCACCAGAAAATTCATCGCCGGAAAGGCCAAGGTTATACTTGTTTACAGTGCAACGTCCTATTTCACTTCTTTAGCTCGTATAGAATGCACATGCTAAACCATTCTGAGGAAAGACCCTACACTTGCCCCCTTTGCTGCCAAACCTTTGCCCGCGAATTAGACTTGCATGTTCACCAGTGCAGTCTTCAGCAGCCATCAAGAAAATTAAAATGCGATGTTTGTTCCAGGACCTTTAGTAATTCGACAAACTTGCTTAAGCACAATCTCCTTCACAATGGTGCCATTTCTCACCAGTGCCTTCAATGCAATCTGTCCTTTCCAAATAACAAAAGTCTACACGAACATTTAAACACTCATAGTTCTTGCGTCAGCCTCCTCCCTCCGCTCCCATCAGAGCCTTTCACATTTCTACACAACTGCAATAGATGTAAGAGCAGCTTTTCAACCGGGGATCTACTGTTTGCTCATCAGATATGTCATACCAGAAAATTAAAAAAACAAGTGCAGTCCACCCAAAGCCATGAATCTACCTCAGGGGCCCTTGGAGGCACAAGATCTTCTACAAACAGGTCTCTGCTATCAACTCTTGACCTCGATGCCATTCCAAAGAAGAGCCTTTTTAAATACCCCCACCCAGATAAACTTTATATACCATCTCATCTTTCAATTACATCAAAAAGGGTCCCGGTCATTAATCTAGTTTCGGCTGACGAGGACCTTTCACAAGAAGGCAGCATTGGACCTTCTGAACAAGAATGTCCCAAGATTTCTCAAGAAAATTCAGAAAACAAATTCAAAAACCAACCCCAGGTTTTGGAAAGCCAAGGATGGTCTGAGAACTTTCAGGACACGCCTAGTCAAAATAGTCCGACCCAGTTCGCTGAAACAAGTGTATTATTGGAGGGTCCAGCCGCCACTGTGAACACTGCTGAAAATGAAATACAGGGTGAGATCTTTGAATGTGCAGATTGCTCTGAAAAATTAGGCAGTCATAGAGAATTATTCGAACACTACTTTCTGCATGCGTTAGGGAATACACACCTTTAGAGATTTCTCTGAATGACTCCTACAACCTTTGTCAGCTGCTTTTTTTTTTTTTGGTAAATAGTTCTAGTATTATGAAAGAATGTGAATGTTACAGGTGCTTCATCCACCAAGAGTCACGTAATAGTATTGCAAAAGGCTATTTTATTATGTACTCATCAGACACGGTTACAGATACAAGAAAATATTTCCCTCTGCCTTTTCTCCCTTCCCTCCTGTGCCTTATTTTCATATCAATTTCGTGCCTTCTCCTTTTGCAGTAACCATTTTGATATTTATGGGAATCTAAGTCATGAAGTGATAGATTGTTTACAAATGTATGTAGGTCATCCTGTATGCTAGAACTATGGTTATTCAATGATATATAGACCTACACTGGAAATTGTATTAGAAAAAATGTATTTGATGTTTTTTATGCATTTCTTTACTGTATCAGTAAAAAAAAAAAGTGACTTTTTAAAGATGCATGAATGCAAGCTAATTGGTTCATTATGCTGAATATATTTCCATGCACGTTTTGTTAAGTCCTCTAGAGCCATTTACATTGACCCTTTAAAAAAATCTTTAATAAAACTACTTACAGGA
The DNA here is from genome assembly GCF_946808225.1 of Silurus aristotelis. NCBI lineage: Eukaryota > Metazoa > Chordata > Actinopteri > Siluriformes > Siluridae > Silurus > Silurus aristotelis. The sequence goes on from NC_139579.1 coordinate 7,248,813, forward strand.
TGTACTGTGTGGTGGTGGTTAAAAACAAGAAAGAAAAATGATTAGACATGAGCAGAATGGATTAATTATAGCTCACTGCACCCCTAGAAATGTCTGATAAATGCATAAGAAAAACTTTGGATAATTCATTTTAAGTGGAGAAGTGAAAAGAAACAAAAAAAAGGGCAGAATTTGAAGGATTCTTAAACAAACTTGTTTTAATGGAAAGAGAAAAAGAAATAGGTATGGACATGAGAGGCAAGCAACCACAAGAGAAACATAATATGCAAGCGGTGTGAAATTGAGGTACTGGCTTTGCCCAGGAGTATCTCAGCAAATTAGTACGCATCCAATGCTGCAAAATGTGTCATTACCCACCATTCATTCATTCATACACATTGGACTACAGAATCTCGGATGTATATATATGCATCTGTCTCACTTTCTTTTTTTTTTTTTTTTGTTCCCCCCCAATCTTATTCAAAGGAATTGTCGATCCGGTTATGATATTTTCTACAGCGATCATTTCTTCTTCTCATCCTCCTCCTCCTCATCCTTTTTGCCATCTGGCTTGCTTCCACTCTGAGAAGCTAAGGAGCCCATGGCATTGCGGATAGCCTCATTGTTGGGATCCACACCCGGCAAGTTCTCTAGTACGCTTTGGAGGAATTCTGGGTCCTGCATTACATCGTAGTCATCTTCCTCCTGTTGTAAATGAGAAAGTATATGGTGACTAAATACAACAGTGGAGGTTTCACCAGTAATGCATCTTACAATCTTTTGGTCACCTCTAAAACAGAGAATGATGTCAAGAAGCAAGAAACACACAGGGAACACAAAATAAGCAATTGTCAAGTAAATATATAGAGATTTAGGACATGCTGACAAATATTTTATTGCCAATAATCTTGAAAGAAATCTAACTTTACCCTTTAACTTTAGTCACATACAATCAAGTCACAAGTCCAGTTTTGTTAATTTTCCAAAGCTATAGTGAAGGCAAATGACCAACATTTATCCTTTTAAAATAAAATAGTACTGAATCATGGAAATTTGCTAAATTAAATAAATCTGAACATTATATAATATAAAAAATTATTAATTCAAAATAAATCACACTGTGCAGAGTGCTGTCTCTGTTTTTTGACCCAACAGCACGCAGAGTTAGTGATTCGCCTCTAGAGGCCGCTCTCTTAAAAGCAGACTGGATGCTGGAGAAACTATCAGGGCTTTGCAGATAGTTTCGGCAATCAACTATAGGTGCAGATTAATCAGCAAACACGATGAATCGGTTGACCTCTAGTTATAATAAACGTAAGGCTTTTTTTTTTTTTTTTTTACCAGATTTAAGTGTAGCTGTGGGTATTTGTAATCATTCAGCCACACAAGGGGGCATTAGTGAAGCCTGGTATTGAAGTTAGCTGCATGGGGTTCAGTCAGTATTCCAGTTTAACTCCAATGTGTTCAGTGGTGCTGAAGTAAGGAAATGTGCAAGAATCTCAAGATCTAACACTCCAACCTAAACACACCATGTCTTCGCCATGAGTTCTTTTTTGGGCAGGGGAATATTCATGCTTGAACATGTTTGTACTTTTTTTTAAGATTCAGTAAATGGGGAACTGTAATGCAACAGCATACAAAGATTCTGTTCTCTTGTGTGCTTCAAAGTTTGTATACAAACCACATATAGGTGTGACGATCAAGTGTCCACATTCATTTAGTCATATCGTGTATATGTACGACACAGGTAACATATTGCATGTGGGAATTTTTCCTGCTGTTTACAGTTTCAATGCATCTGAGCAGTGACCAGAACAGTAACAGTCTTCATCACTGTTCTGTCCATTCGAAATCATTTAAAAACTGAGTGTATACTTTGTTGTAGCCTTCTTTCTTGCTCTTTCTTTCCAGATCTTCAATTGTAACTTTCCACCACTGTCATGGTTACGATCAACTGATGATCAGAGATCATCATCAGAGAACAGATTAGTCTGCTGAAAACATCACATATAGGCTTATAGTTGCACTGGACCACACACACTCAGCCTTTTCAAAGACTGCGCGTCTCGTATGCAGTAGGTTTTGGGTGCCTCTACCTTTGCTGATTCGGCAGTGTCCATTGGAGCTTCTGTGTCCTTCGATTCACCAAATTCTGCAAAGTAGAAAGAATATTTATATTTAACTGTTGCACACCTCTATAAATATTCAGCTTTTGGTTTTATATAAATCCTATAAGCTGGTTTACTTGTTTTAACTATTATATGAAACCCTTTATATACAATGTTTTTGAAAGATTTTAAGCCACAATTCTACATGAAAGAATGCAGTTTTCATCTGGTATTTCACCGCCTAGAATCGGTCCTCATTACTAGATAATATAGAAAATAGGACCTAGCATTGTTTGAAAAGATACCAAGCCTGGAGTGACCTGTTTGTCTAATTCAGTGGCTTTTTTTAAATAAGCCTGGATTTTTAAATCACTTGCTGGGAAAATCTGGTTTTTCCATAAAAATAAAAAATAAAAAAAAGAATCCAACAAACCCCCTCCAGCCAGGGACATCTGCATGGCGTAGGCAACCTGCTCCTCCTCAGTCATGCTGCTGAAGTCCGGCAGTGATGTCACACCAGACTCGGGCTGAGAAACCGACATCTTCAGTAGAGCCTCCTCTGATTCTGAAGATACAAAGATGACTTTTGTAAAGTCTAACAAATCACACAATTCAATTCAGTTTACTTTACACCTAATGTCCATTTATTACAGTTTAATCATTAGTCTTTTAATGCAGAACTACTCATGCAACTTGCAATTCTAAGCCATTGTTGAAGACTATTTATAATAATTACAGTCCAATTCCATACTCGTTCTTCTTGAGTTGCACGTTGTAATTATACTTACTGAATAAGGTTCGTTTTAAACACCATGCTGCTCACTATGACAATGAAAACCTTTATGAGTACTAAAATACTAATTACAAACATTTCAGTGAAACAATGTGCTACACCACAGTCACTGCCTGAGATTCCTTTCGAGTCAAAAGGTGTACGTTTATAATCTTGATGTTATCCCTACCATCAGCAGTTGGAGTGGTAATTCCTGCTTCAGCAGCTGATTGGGCAGCCGCTCTCCGAGCCTCCTCCTCCTGCCGCTGCCTCTGCTCCTCCATGGACACACGCAGAGCCTGATGGGGAGAGTGAGGACATACATGAGATGTTTAACGCTCTAATCGTATTAATCCTAACTTTTTTTGCAACCCGTACAAGTTTTGCGCTATTTTTTTCATGAACCAGGACGGGGCGGGGCGTATTTACATTGCAGCGTGCAATAACATGCACATTACTATTTTTTTTATATATATATATATATACACACATACACATACACACATACATACATACACATACACATATATAAATAATGTGTGTGTGTGTGTGTGTGTATATATATATATATATATATATATAAATAATGTATATATAAATATATACATACACAAAATATTTTGTATAAATGCTACAATAAAAATATACTTTTTTTGTTTAATCACACATTGCAGACCATTAAAAGTAAAAATTTTTTAAAAATCAAATAAAAGTTATATCTGTGCAACCCAGTACTAAATTATCCACAGCCTGGTACCAACCCTCAGTCAGTGTCCTTGGTTTAAAAGCTACTCAACTACAAATGGCTATTCTAAACAGAATCTTCAGTTTTCTGGATTTACAACAAACTAGATTAGGCTGTTGAGTCACTCATTTTGATGCAGTTGGTGTCAAGTTTTACTTTTTCTTATTACTCATTGTATGCCAGAACTGCTCCTAAAATATACTTCAACCATTAAGGAAGCTATTGAAGAAAAACCATTTAAGACATTTGAGCTTGCTGTGTGAATCCTGTTTGAATTGATTTAATAATCTAATCAGTTCATCTGCTGATAATAAAAACTACCGTCATATAAATCCTACAAACACTCAACCACACGTTCTACAAATACAATTGCAGCACACGGACAACTCGAAAAATAGTACAAATTCCACTCAATACTCTAAATTTGGCATCTTTCAAGCTGCATTAGTTTATTAAGATTAGTCTGTGCTAATGAAGCCCCAGGATCTTATGCGCCCTGTATAAAATAGACAAAAGACTGAGAGGAGGCGCACCAAACAAATAGACAGCAAGGTTAGCGGCCTCATCAGCAGACACAGCGAATCTGACTTTTCAGAAATACAATATCAATTATATTCTTTTTAGTATATATTTTGAAAAAAATATAAAAGCCTTCTCTTTAAAGATTCATCTTTGTGTGTATATTTTACTTGAGTCCCATCATAGAGACTAAGAAATAAAGAAATAAAATCAAAGAAGGAAATCAAATAGCGCAATTGAAGAAACCAGAACACTATGCTTATCATCAGTGTTTGACCAGGATGAGGGTGGACAAAAACCGTCTCCAAATCTGAAAGTTTGTTTCCCAGTACTGCAATCTTACCAGAGCGAGCTCAGGGTCAGCACTGGGATCCACCCCGAACTCGAAGTCACTGGCTCCCAGACCCATCATGGTGCCACCCTCGCCTGCCAGAATAGGAGAGGAAAGCAAAGCATCTGCCAAGCTTGGGCCGGGAGGCACAGTAACCAGGTGAGAACCCGTTCCTTCCTTTCCGTTCAGGGTGTTTACAAACGCGGTCAACTTTTCAGTGTTCACCTCCTACAGAAACAACAACAAAAAAAAAGGGTGAAACGATAAAACAGTGATGAAAACCATGGCATATCCACACCCAGTCTCAGCAGGTCTAAAGTAGCTTATGTTTTATTGTCCACTCCTAACATGAAAGCTAATTCCATTACTCATTGCTGCTCACATGGTTGAAAAATAAACAGATTTACTAGAAAGCAGGTAACTTGCAGTGGCCAAACCCCCTAGCAAACATGTACCATGGTGATGGATGTTTTGGAAAAGAAGAAATTTTTGAAATAGTATTGATTCACACACTACAGAAAAAAAATAAATTCATAAGTTCTTCTAATTAACCAATAGAACCAGAACCAGTCACCTCCTCTCCAAAATTGATCACATCCACATTGACTTTCTCTTTCTTCAGACGCTTAGCCAGTTTCACCAGCTGTGAAAAAGAAATTATTTCAATTTAGATTCCTAGTCACCAACAGTTTTAAATCAAAAGGTCTGAACACTTATCCCACACATGCTTACATCTTTCTCATTGTCCTCCACTGGGCTGCCCACGAAAGCGATGATCCTCATCTTGTGGTTCTTTCCCTGTCTGTGCTTCAGTGCCAGCTATAAACACAAACACAGATAAAAGCATGTCTCGGCAGGACACATGTAGAGGTCAGTGTATTGAACAACAGAAGAGGACTCACATGGGCTACTCTGATTCCAGTACAAAAGCTTATCTTGCCGCGGGGTTGAACGGCGTGCAGTTTGGAGAGGATGCGCCCCGTGTCTGGCGTTAGAGTAGTCAGGACCTCACAGTTACTGCAAACACAACCCCACACAATCATATACTACAGCACAAATCAGGTAATCAGGTGTGTGAGTGTTTGTATATAAAATAAATAAATAAAATTATATATATATATACACATATACATATATACATACATACATATACACACACACACACACACACACAGTAATTTCCGGACTATTAAGCGCACCCAAATATAAGCCGCACCTGTCTATAAGCCGCAGGTGTCTACATTGAAATTAATGAACTTTACACAGACTTTAATGAAAGACAGTGTCTGTTACACGGCTTGTATCTAAACAGTAGCCTACCAAGAAAGTCATTGTTCACTGTCTTCCTCCTTCCTTTCACAACAATTTCTCTCAGGAGTTTTTCTTTTGGCATCGTCGTGCGTTTAAAAATCACCATCGGTGAAGCTTTTCTCCTGATGCCGTGCAGCTCAGAACACAGGTGAAGTGAGTTTTTTCATGCCTGGTTGTTTTCAGTGTGACGAATGATTCGCATTTCCTGTTGACAGTCCGAGTGAGCGGCAGGTCAAACATCAGAGGAACATCATCCATATTTATGATGTGGTGCGGCCCGATTCAGTGGGAGCGCATCCGATTTAATATAAAGAGTTTCATTGGTTCACCTCAACCCGTTCGGCAATTTCATTGGTCTAATGTTATGGGGCTCAGTTTTTGGCTTGAAGTTCGTGAAACCGGGAAAAACCCCAGAAAAATCCATAAATCCGCTTCGTTGTTTAAGCCGCAGGGTTCAAAGAGTAGGAAAAAAGTAGCGGCTTATAGTCCAGAAAATACGGCACACACACACACACACACACACACACACACACACACACACACACACACACACACGTAAGGTTAATTAAAGGGTTTTTTTTATACTGTGTGTTATTTTAACTAAGTCCACTCATTTACCCAGTCTATTTATTTTTTTTTTTTTCCTTAGGGAGATGATGAAGGCTGTTCGAATTGAAATAAGATGCACACAATTAAAGCACACTATAAAATGTAGCTACACTTACTGAAATTATATTTGCATCTCTGAAAACACCACGGGTTTACCTTCATACAAAAGGTTGTCATACACTACCTACATTGTCAATCGGACCACTAACGGAAATCACTAGATATTTGTGTTTGATAACACCTCACTCAGAAGTAGTTTCCAGTTAAAACTCTAAATCTCTTGCGAATCGTTCAGCACGGCGTACTGGAATAAATGATGCTCCAGTGTACATGTGCCACTATGCAATCAGAGGTCATGTTCAGAAAATGTATTCGGACCATTGTCATGATGCAATATACACTACATGGCCACCTGTTTATGGACACCTGACCATAGCTTTTCACCTGCTGCTCTGTTAGTGAGGCCAGTGGGGAGAGCTGAGGTGCAATCTGCGTTTCATCCCAAAGCTTTTCAGTGGGCTCAGGGCTCTGTGCAGGACACTGGAGTTCTTCCACTCCAATTTTAACACACCGTGTCATCACAGATGACGTCGCTTTGTGCATGGGGGCATGGTGACGATGGAACTACAGTACGCAGACATTCTATGCAACTGTACGCTTTCAACTTTGGAAAGAACGGTGTATGATGATCAGGTGTCCTCACACTTTTTTGTCCACGCAGCATACATTTCGATTTATGCGTTTATTAATTTAAATTAAATTGGCACTAATCGGACAGTGACAACAGTAATCAAATCTGATTTACAAGGGTCTAGAACTACGCACCCAGAGCGACATTTTCACAGGTGACATAGTGGCATAATTTAACTTTCCACACTGGTGCAGTGTGAACATCTGTTCCGTGACGATCGCTTTAAAAAATTTCATACCGAATTCATTCATTTATCAGCGCACTGTAGTATCCACATGCCATGCAATCCCAGTCCATCGACAGCTCCAAGCTGTACCTGGCTGTCATCGAAGCACAGCATGAAAGCATCAGTCATTGAATGAAAATGTACAGCGAATTACGTAAGTATTGTGTACTTTCCTTTATTGTCTTGACTGCTTGTCCTGCTTTTTTTTATCCACAATTCCTGATCGATCAGAAGATGACACCTACTTAAATACGAATCACAGCAACCCTCTTTGTGTACTCACTTGGCCATAGTGATGAGCCCGACATTGTTTTCAGGATTGCTGCGTGTCTTTGAGTGACAAACGATATTGACAGCGTCCTGCTGTGCCTGTAGTCGCGTGGGCAGGAAGTCACCATTTCTCATGTACTCACTGTTGTCTACACTGGAAAGCAAAAAAAAAAAAAGAAAGTGAAAATGAATGAGTATAGAGATTGTGGGCATTGTTTAGATAAAGTTCGGCATTACATTAAAACGTAGAGAATAAACCATAGCAGAGATCAGGCTTCGTCAGTAAGATACTAGTGTGGTAAGTTTACGTTATAACTATATGTATTTGTACTATGCTGTTGCTATGCCAACCCAGTTGTTTGCTTGGGTATTGCCCGATTTCCCTTGTACTAAATAATGATAAAGTTTGTTGTCTTTAACTGTAAATATGTAAGCGAAATGAGAGCAGCCTCCCCTATAGAAAAAAAAGATTCCCACTTTAGACTATTGCTACATGCAACAGTATTTCTACACTTTCCTGAAAGCAAAAGCACCTCATGTCCATATAGGATCTACATCTGTGCTGAATTCAGTGGCATCAAAATGTATCACTCATGACAAATGTACAAATCTATAAAGAACAAAAACAATTAATGTTATGTAGAAGAGAAACAAGGAAACAAAAATAAACATGGCTAGGGAATTTCCAGTTTTAGTTTGAGACCTGATCCGAGTGCAAAGTATGATCTCATTTCTTTTGGAAAACTGCCATATTTTTCATAACACGTATTTTTTGAGCTGGTGAAAGCTTCCCTGGAATATATAACAAGCAAAATAGCTTTTTAATCAACCAAAAAACTTTTTTTTAAACAAACAATAAAATGCACATGTGAAACTTTTGTTTGTAAGAGAGAGAGAGAGAGAGAGAGAGAGAGAGAACGCTATATCATGCGTTCCCCTACAAACATTTTGGAATGGAAAGACCAATTCATGTTTTTTTTGCTGTATGGAAAGACATGTGAGAATGGATCAGAATTTCAGCTTTCATTTGCAGTTATTTTTATCTGAACTTATACTTTTGGTTTCAGCCCTGGGTTTCACGTGTAAAGACTGCATTTGTTGTTAATAAAGGATAAACCAACATGAAGACCCAAGAGCTGTCTATGGGAGAAAAGCAAGCATGATAGCTTAAAAAAAAAAAAAACACGAAAAGCAAGAAAACCGATCATTGTTAAAGCATTGAAATATCCTACAAAGAAGACATTGACATCTGTATGAATTTAAAGGCCGGATTAAAATTCACAAACAAATACAGAGGTAAGCAACAACTGGTCTGAAACCAATACTAGTATCACAAGGAACATGCATTTGTTCCTTAAAAATGATAGACAAGGTGTTTCCAAACTTTTGACAGGCCCTCTAAGGATAAAACGATTCTTCGATCGAATAACAAATACAAAAAAAGCATTGAGGCAAATTATTTGCCTCATTACTTCATTTAACTACACACAGCACTACGTTTCCCCACAGACCATTATTACAGATGCACCACCCGCTAAACTTTGGCGAGCGCTGACAGGGAAACACAGGAGACCCTGCGAAATGAAAGAATGGATGAGAAAACAGGGAGAAAACAGCGAGGAGTGAGGAGAAGATTCATGCCGAGGAAAACGACAGAAAGTTTCCAAAGTTTGGGATAATTTCATACCAAAACGCTGTTCAGTGCATTTACCATTTTTGAAGCAATTTGAAATTGTTCATATTTTTTCTTTATACATTTGTATTTTGATGTAATATGCCAATTAAATGCATTAAATGGGTTTAGTTTTCACAGATGTTCTTGTATGCCATTTCAGTGATAACATTTTTAAACTTTTCTAAAAAGGAAACAGATTACTTGTTCATTTTAAGAGACGTCTCATTTTCTTTAGTATATATAGTATTGCGCTATAAAAAGGAAAAGTACTTCTGATCCAATCACCCGCTTTATTTAATGGAATAAGCTAAATGGATTCAGAAGTCTACTGGAGCACACTATTTCAATTTACAGAAAAAATAGGAGAAACTCTTCATGAAGCAAGACAGTTATTCAAAACACACTGCCAGAACAAAGAGAAACGTCAATTTCACCTTCTAATGAGAAAACTAGAGGAAAAAAGAGCTCACTAGTATTAAGTTGGTCTGCCAACAAAGGGGCCATGTTAGAAGTTTGTGGACCCCCATAATATTTTTTGAGCATCACATTTCACATTTGCTGTTATAATAACCTGCACTATTCTGAGATGTTCCACTAGATTTTGAAGTGTGATTGTGGAGACACACAATTGAGGAAAAATCACCCTGATCAACTTACTATTTTTTATTAGTCTTCAGTGGCTTCATGGACACCCAGATGAGGATGGGTTCCTCTTGAGATTTATCCTCAGATCATCTCTGGGAGTTTATTTTTTAATTGATGTAAAAAATTTTTAATAAACTTTTTCTTTTCATTTTATAACTATCTCCAAAAAGCTGCTTTGGGACAATGTCCATTGTTAAAAGCACTATCAAACTGAATTAAAAATAAATTAATGTAATTATTGATGTAAACATTGTATTCCCTTTACTCCCCAACCTCACTATGTACACGAAGCTCCGCCCCCAGGATCCACGGCGGCCGGTATATTGATTGACAGGAAACGCATCCAATAACAAGCAAGCATTCCGGCCCGGAAGTCAGTTTTCCAAACCGGTGCTTGTGCTAAGGCCAGGGATTAAACATCGATTTTTATAATTGTTCACATCTCAAGGCCAATTATAAAAAATTTTTTTAAGTAAATATATATATTTCTATTCGTGTATTTATTGACTACTGCACCTTTAAATAAGCTAGCACATTTCAGCATCATAGTGACAAAAAACAACGGAAAACAATAGCCAGGTTGATAACGTGTCAATAATGCCTCTGAGACGACCTAGTAATGAAGTGATTAATTATTTGTATAAATAATTTAAAAAGAACATAAAGAAGGAGGTAAGTACAGTAGAGAAATAACACGAATAAGAAAGAATAATGAATCCAGGTTTATCCTACTATCCTATTCAGCTGCCTTGATCCGGTCACTGCTGTGAAACAATGAAGCGCACTCCGCCATTTACACCAAACTATTATTGATAAACATTTTATTTATCGTAATTATTCTACATTAAAAGGATAATTGTGATAAAACGCATCTTTAACCAGACGGTGAACGCGTTAGCTAGCAGCTAAGACCGATAATGACTCAGGAGAATACCGAGATCACTTGAACGATTCAATTCGATCCCGTTTCCCGAGTCATTCATTTAAAACATGTATTACACCTTTAAAACTCTAAACATCAAACCCCGAGCATCCGAACCGCTCATGTAAACCCAAAAGAAAGCAAATTATATTATTTCTTACCAGACCATAGTGCTTTCGAGCACCATCTTGGAACGTTTCTACTCACTAACAAAGCGGATGCTGATTGGTCCAATTCACTCTTTTCATAACGACGCAGCTGATTGGCTGAGAGTTTTTCGGTATCTTTACTAACGCCTCCTATCGGTGTATTTCTGTTTTACAAGAGAATTGCTAACACAACTCACTCATTAATATATTATATTATATATATATATTAATATTCACAATTATATTTTAAACGATGTATGTCGATCATACATATACATATACACGTATATACATATACATATACATATATATATACATACAGTGAGGAAAATAAGTATTTGAACACCCTGCTATTTTGCAAGTTCTCCCACTTAGAAATCATGGAGGGGTGAAAATTGACATGAAATTGACATCGTAGGTGCATGTCCACTGTAAGAGACATAATCTAAAAAAAAAATCCAGAAATCACAATGTATGATTTTTAAACTATTTATTTGTATGATACAGCTGCAAATAAGTATTTGAACACCTGTCTATCAGCTAGAATTCTGACCCTCAAAGACCTGTTAGTCTGCCTTTAAAATGTCCACCTTCACTACATTTATTATCCTAAATTAGATGCACCTGTTTAAGGTCTTTAGCTGCATAAAGACACCTGTCCACCCCATACAATCATTAAGAATCCAACTACTAACATGGCCAAGACCAAAGAGCTGTCCAAAGACACTAGAGACAAAATTGTACACCTCCACAAGGCTGGAAAGGGCTACGGGGAAATTGCCAAGCAGCTTGGTGAAAAAAGGTCCACTGTTGGAGCAATCATTAGAAAATGGAAGAAGCTAAACATGACTGTCAATCTCCCTCGGACTGGGGCTCCATGCAAGATCTCACCTCGTGGGGTCTCAATGATCCTAAGGAAGGTGAGAAATAAGCCCAGAACTACACGGGAGGAGCTGGTCAATGACCTGAAAAGAGATGGGACTACCGTTTCCAAGGTTACTGTTGGTAATACACTAAGACGTCATGGTTTGAAATCATGCATGGCACGGAAGGTTCCCCTGCGTAAACCAGCGCATGTCCAGGCATGTCTTAAGTTTGCCAATGACCATTTGGATGATCCAGAGGAGTCATGGGAGAAAGTCATGTGGTCAGATGAGACCAAAATAGAACTTTTGGGTCATAATTCCACTAAACGTGTTTGGAGAAAGAAGAATGATGAGTACCATCCCAAGAACACCATCCCTACTGTGAAGCATAGGGGTGGTAGCATCATGCTTTGGGGGTGTTTTCCTGCACATGTGACAGGACGACTGCGCACTGTATTAAGGAGAGGATGACCGGGGCCATGTATTGCAAGATTTTGGGGAACAACCTCCTTCCCTCAGTTAGAGCATTAAAGATGGGTCGAGGCTGGGTCTTCCAACATGACAATGACCCGAAGCACACAGCCAGGATAACCAAGGAGTGGCTCTGTAAGAAGCATATTGGCCTAGCCAGTCTCCAGACCTAAACCCAATAGAGAATCTTTGGAGGAAGCTCAAACTCCATGTTTCTCAGCGACAGGCCAGAAACCTGACTGATCTAGAGAAGATCTGTGTGGAGGAGTGGGCCAAAATCCCTCCTGCAGTGTGTGCAAACCTGGTGAAAAACTACAGGAAACGTTTGACCTTTGTAATTGCAAACAAAGTCTACTGTACCAAATATTAACATTGACTTTCTCAGGTGTTCAAATACTTATTTGCAGCTGTATCATACAAATAAATAGTTAAAAAAATCATACATTGTGATTTCTGGATTTTTTTTTTTAGATTATGTCTCTCACAGTGGACATGCACCTACAATGACAATTTCAGACCCCTCCATGATTTCTAAGAGGGAGAACTTGCAAAATAGCAGGGTGTTTAAATACTTAGTTTACTCACTGTGTGTGTATATATATATATATATATATATATATATATATATATATATATATATAAAGTATGCTCTCTACCTGAATTAATTATCCTCGGCCACCCATGGCAGTTCTGGAGATGTTTTGACTCAGCCATCAGAGTTTAGCCCTCGTCAAACTCGCTCAAATCCTCATGCCTGCCGATTTTTCCTGCTTTCAACACGTCAACTTTGAAGACAAAATAAGTGTTATTTACTTTACCAGTTATGCCTGGTCAGTGTAGATAATACAGATAAAAGTGAATCTTTTTTCAAATATAATAAATCATCATCATCACAGATGATAAATGTCATCAGTGCTTATGCTCCACAAGTATGTTGTAAAATGGAGAAGGAAAAATTCTGGAGCGAGTTAGATGAATTGGTAGAAGGTATACCCAAAAAAGAAAGATTGGTGATTGGGGCAGATTTCAATGGCCATGTAGGTGAAGGGAACAGAGGTGATGAGAAGGTGATGGTAGGTATGGCTTTAAGGAGAGGAATGTGGAAGGGCAGACTGTGGTAGATGTTACTAAAACGATGGAAATGGCAGTGGTAAATACTTATTTTAAGAAGAAGGAGGAGCACAGGGTGAGGTATAATGGTGTAAGAACTCTGTGCTTGTTTCATGCTACTGCTCATCGCTAGTGGAGTTTGTGACTGTTAGATGTAGACCATTTTATCTGCCACGGAAATTCACAACTGTTTACATTGTCGGAGTGTACATTCCTCTCAGTGCAAATGCTACGGAGGCACTTAGTGAACTCCATGGCGCTATTAGCGACCTGCAGAATGCTCACCCCGACGGATTGTTTATTATCGCCGGAGATTTCAACCATGTGAATCTCAGGACTGTACTTCCTAAACTCCATCAGCATGTGGACTTTGCAACGAGAGGAGCAAACACGCTGGATCTTGTTTACACAAACATCCCCGGTGCATATCGTGCGGAGCCCCGCCCCCATCTCGGATACTCAGACCACTGCTCTGTTATGTTAATTCCAGCATACAGACCGTTTATCAGACGCTCTAAACCGGTTCTGAAACAGGTGAAAACCTGGCCAGAAGGAGCTACTTCTGCTCTTCAGGACTGTTTCGAGTTTACTGACTGGGACATGTTTAGAGAGGCTGCAACCAACAGCGATTCCATCAACTTGGAGGAGTACACATCAGTGATCGCACTCACACCCTTCGTGATGAAGTGCTTCGAGAGTCTTGTCATGAGGCACATTAAGACACAGCTTCCACCCTCCCTGGACCCCATGCAGTTTGCGTATCGTCCTAACCGTTCCACGGACGATGCCATCTCCACAACTCTCCATTGGCCCTCACCCACCTGGATAACAAGGACTCATATGTTCGAATGCTGTTTATTGACTTCAGCTCAGCATTCAACAGAATCATTCCTCAGCACCTAATCGAGAAGTTGAGCCTACTGGGCCTGAACACCTCCCTCTGCAACTGGATCCTGGACTTCCTGACTGGGAGACCCCAGTCAGTCCGGATCGGGAACAGCATCTCCAGCACCACCACACTGGGGCCCCTCAGGGCTGTGTGCTCAGCCCACTGCTGTTCACTCTGCTGACTCACGACTGTGTAGCAACGCACAGCTCGAATCACTTCGTCAAGTTTGCCGATGACATGACCGTGGTGGGTCTAATCAGCAAGAACGACGAGTCAGCATACAGAGAGGAGGTGCAACGGTTAACTGCCTGGTGTGGAACAAACAACCTGTCTCTGAACGTTGACAAAACGAAAGAGATGGTTGTTGACTTCAGGAGAGGACAGAGCGACCAATCTCCACTGATTATTGATGGATCCTCAGTGGAGATCGTCAAGAGCACCAAATTCCTTGGTGTTCATCTGGCAGACAACCTTACCTGGTCACTTAACACCAGCTCCATCACGAAGAAAGCCCAGCAGCGTCTCTACTTTCTGAGAAGGCTGAGGAAAACTCCCCCTCCCCCCATCCTGTCCATGTTATACAGAGGGACCATTGAGAGCATCTTGAGCAGCTGCATCACTGCCTGGTTTGGGAATTGCACCGTCTCGGATTGCTAGACCCTACAGAGGATAGTGAGAACAGCTGAGAAGATCATCGGAGTCTCTCTCCTCTCTATCATGGACATTTACACCACACGCTGCATCCGCAAAGCACACAGCATTGTGGACGACCACACACACCCGTCACACTTTACACTCCTGCCATCAGGAAAACGGTTCCGAAGCATTCGGGCTGCCACAACAAGACTGTGCAATAGTTTCTTTCCCCAAGTCATCTGGCTTCTGAATACACAGAACTGAAACGGAACACACACACACACTCACTCAATGTGTGTACCGAACTGTACAACCTGGACTGAACACTTAACCCGGAGGAACGTTGTCTCGTTTTTACTGTGTACTGTGTACCACTGTGTATAGTAGAAATGACAATAAAAAGCCTCTTGACTTGATAAGAGCAGAGGAAGATGCACACAGGTATGTTCTTATGTAGGAGATGCAACCTGAAGGAGATTGGAGACTGTAAATTGTTGGCAGGGGACAGTGAAGCTATGCATACAGCATTGGATGGTGGTCTGTAGGATGGTTTTGGAGGTGAAGAAGAGGAGGAGAGTAAAGACTGAAAGAAGAATAAGATGGTGGAAATTGAAGGAGGAAGACTATAGTGTGAGATTCAGGGAAGAGGTCAGACAGGGGCTCGGTGGTGGTGAAGAGGTGCTGGATGATTGGGCAACTACTGCAGAAGTGATAAGGGAGACAGCTAGAAAGGTACTTGGTGTGACATCTGGAAATAGAAAGGAAGACAAAGAGACTGGTGGTGAAATGAGGAAGTGCAGGACAGCATAAGGAGAAAGAGGTTGGTGAAACAGAATTGGGATCGACAGAGAGATGAGAAAAGTAGGCAGGAGTACAAGGAGATGGGCAGCAGGTGAAGAGGGATGTGGCGAAAGCCAAGGAAAAGGCATATGAGGAGCTGTATAAGAAGTTGGACACTAAGGAAGGAAAAAAGGATTTATACCGATTGGCCAGGCAGAGGGACCGAGCTGGGAAAGATGTGCTGCAAGTTAGAGCAATAAAGGATGGAGATGGAAAAGTGAGGAGAGTGTGTTGAGAAGGTGGAGGGAGTATTTTGAGCAGCTGATGAACGAGGTAAATGAGAGAGAGAGAGAAGGTTGGATGGTGTGGAGTTGGTGAAACAGGAAGTGGATAGGATTAGTAAGGAGGAAGTGAGAGCAGCGATTAAGAGGATGAAGAGTGGCAAGTCGGTTGGACCAGATGACATACCGGTTAAAACATGATGTTTAGGAGAGATGGCAGTAGAGTTTTTAACCAGTTTGTTTAACAAGATTATAAAAGTCGAGAAGATGCCTGAGGAATGGAGAAGGAGTGTGCTGGTACTGATCTGTAAGCATAAGGGAGATGTGCAGACCTGCAGTAACTACAGGGGAATTAGGTTGATCAGTCACACCATGAAGTTATGGGAAAGAGTAGTGGAAACCAGGCTGCGAGAAGAGGTGACCATCTGTGAGCAAAAGTATGCTTTTATGCCAAAGAAGAGCACCACAGATGCATTATTTGCTTGAGAATGTTGATAATGTTAATGGATAAGTTTTGAGAAGGTTGAAAGGAGTTGCATTGTGTGTTTGTGGATTTAGAGAATGCGTACGACAGGTATTGTGGTATTGTATAAGGAAGTCAGGTGTGTCAGAGAAGTATGAGGGTGGTGCAGGACATGTATGAGGACAGTGTGACAGCAGTGAAGTGTTGCATTAGGAACGACAGACTGGATCAAGGTGGAGGTTGGA
Source organism: Silurus aristotelis (assembly GCF_946808225.1). Classification (NCBI taxonomy): domain Eukaryota; kingdom Metazoa; phylum Chordata; class Actinopteri; order Siluriformes; family Siluridae; genus Silurus; species Silurus aristotelis. The sequence goes on from NC_139579.1 coordinate 7,265,506, forward strand.
CTGCATCAAGGATCGGTACTGAACCCTTTACTGTTTGCAGTGGTGATGGAGAAGTTGACGGATGAGGTCAGACAGGAATCTTCATGGACTATGATGTCTGCGGATGATATTGTTATTTGTAGTGAGAGTAGGGAGCAGGTGGAGAAGAGCCTGGAGAACTGGAGGTACACGCTGGAGAGAAGGGGAATGAAAGTCAGTAGGAGTAAGACAGAGTACATGTGTGTGAATGAGAGGGAGGGCAGTGGAGGGGTGCGCTTGCAGGGAAAAGAGTTGGAGAAGGTGGAGGAGTTCAGGTACCTGGGGTCAACAGTGCAGAGTGTTTTAGAGAAGTGAAGAAAAGAGTGCAGGCAGGGTGGAGAAAAGTGATCGCAGGAGTGAAAGGGAAAGTTTATAGGACTGTGGTGAGACCTGCGTTGTTGTATAGTTTTGAGACAGTGGAATTGAGTTTTACCAGTCATTATTTTACCTTTCCACCGGTCATTTATACTTATAATCATGGATATATGGATTATTTTAATAAAAAACATGGTCACACATCAGTAAACATATATATATATATATATATATACACATACATATACATATATATATATACATACATATATATACACATACATATATATATATATATATATATATATATATATATATATATATATATATATATACACAGTGAGGAAAATAAGTATTGAACACCCTGCTACACTTGCAAGTTCTCCCACTTAGAAATCATGGAGTCATCTGAAATTGTCATCGTAGGTGCATGTCCACTGTGTGTGTATGCGCATTATATATATATATATACAGTGAGGAAAATAAGTATTTGAACACCCTGCTATTTTGCAAGTTCTCCCACTTAGAAATCATGGAGGGGTCTGAAATTGTCATCGTAGGTGCATGTCCACTGTAAGAGACATAATCTAAAAAAAAAAAATCCAGAAATCACAATAAATGATTTTTAAACTATTTATTTGTATGATACAGCTGCAAATAAGTATTTGAACACCTGAGAAAGTCAATGTTAATATTTGGTACAGGAGCCTTTGTTTGCAATTACAGAGGTCAAACGTTTCCTGTAGTTTTTCACCAGGTTTGCACACACTGTAGGAGGGATTTTGGCCCACTCCTCCACACAGATCTTCTCTAGATCAGTCAGGTTTCTGGCCTGTCGCTGAGAAACACGGAGTTTGAGCTCCCTCCAAAGATTCTCTATTAGGTTTAGGTCTGGAGACTGGCTAGGCCATGCCAGAACCTTGATATGCTTCTTACAGGGCCACGCCTTGGTTATCCTGGCTGTGTGCTTCAGGTCATTGTCATGTTGGAAGACCCAGCCTTGACCCATCTTCAATGCTCTAACTGAGGGAAGGAGGTTGTTCCCCAAAATCTCACAATACATGGCCCCGGTCATCCTCTCCTTAATACAGTGCAGTCGCCCTGTCCCATGTGCAGAAAAACACCCCAAAGCATGATGCTACCACCCCCATGCTTCACAGTAGGGATGGTGTTCTTGGGATGGTACTCATCATTCTTCTTCCTCCAAACACGTTTAGTGGAATTATGACCCAAAAGTTCTATTTTGGTCTCATCTGACCACATGACTTTCTCCCATGACTCCTCTGGATCATCCAAATGGTCATTGGCAAACTTAAGACGTGCCTGGACATGTGCTGGTTTAAGCAGGGGAACCTTCCGTGCCATGCATGATTTCAAACCATGACGTCTTAGTGTATTACCAACAGTAACCTTGGAAATGGTGGTCCCAGCTCTTTTCAGGTCATTGACCAGCTCCTCCCGTGTAGTTCTGGGCTGATTTCTCACCTTCCTTAGGATCACTGAGACCCCACGAGGTGCGATCTTGCATGGAGCCCCAGTCCGAGGGAGATGGACAGTCATGTTTAGCTTCTTCCATTTTCTAATTATTGCTCCAACAGTGGACCTTTTTTCACCAAGCTGCTTGGCAATTTCCCCGTAGCCCTTTCCAGCCTTGTGGAGGTGTACAATTTTGTCTCTAGTGCCTTTGGACAGCTCTTTGGTCTTGGCCATGTTAGTAGTTGGATTCTTACTGATTGTATGGGGTGGACAGGGGTCTTTATGCAGCTAACGACCTCAAACAGGTGCATGTAAATTAGGATAATAAATGTAGTGGAGGTGGACATTTTAAAGGCGGACTAACAGGTCTTTAAGTGTCAGAATTCTAGCTGATAGACAGGTGTTCAAATACTTATTTGCAGCCGTGTCATACAAATAAATAGTTTAAAAATCATATATTGTGATTTCTGGATTTTTTTTTTTAGATTATGTCTCTCACAGTGGACATGCACCTACAATGACCATTTCAGACCCCTTCATGATTTCTAAGTGGGAGAACTTGCAAAATAGAAGGGTGTTCAAATACTTATTTTCCTCACTGTATATATATAAAAATAAAAACAGAAACCATGACACCAGGTTAAAAAAAAAAGTCATGAGCCAAATCTCATCAGGCAGCAGGTGGAATTCTGTGAATATGAAACACATTAATTGTCGAATGAATTAAAAGGATTTGCAGACAGAGACTAAGTATGTTAGATTTACTTAACTGTTGATTTGTCAAGTTGCTTTTATTGACCTCATTTTAAGGAGCTACAGAAAGGTGGCAAATGAAAGATAAACAAAACAGTATAAAGTGTCTTAGTAAGGCTTTGAGCACCTCATTAAAAAAAAACTCATCTCAAATCATACATACAGTAATAAAAAAAAATAAAAAAAGAAGAACATGATATGCATAAATTCCTTTAAGACATCCGGAGATACTATTAATAATGAAACAACCTTGTTATAAACCCAGTCAGGCACTTTCAGCACAGCCAAGAGTATAAAATGAAGATTCACCTAAAAACAATAAAAATCTGTAACATGCAGTTTTATAGAAACTAGGAAACAGATCAGCATTTTTTTTTTTTTTTTTTTTTTACTGTACTGCATAAACCAAAAGGAAGTACTTATTACATTAGGGTTTTTATTTTTTTTACAACACAAGGAATAAAATATATATAAATAAATACTTATTTTTCAATGCTTGTATCCTAAAATGGTTTTCATTAGCACAATAAACTCTGATCATTTGCTGAAAATCACGTCTACGACAGAAATTCAAATCTACAATACCTTTTTTATTTTGATGTTTATAAATCTTAATTTATGATTAATCTAATATGAATATGTAAGGCACTGTAAAAATATGTTAACTTTTCAGAGCAAATGCATATTTTTTTGTGCAAAAACAGTAATCACCACATACTGGGCAAGAAAGGCTCTTAAAAATCCAATTCAGTCCAAATAAAACTGAGACATATCCCAAAATTAAAATGCTGCATCACATTAAGGAAAAATACAATAAAAATAATAATAATAAAAAAAAATCCAGACAGCACCGTTTAGATAAACATGTCACAAGGCTTAGTTGGGAAACAATAAGAAAAAGCTGAAACAAATAGGTGCACTTATTTAAAAAATGTATATTATTAAATAGGGGTGTAACGTGCACAAAATTCGCGGTTCGGTACAAACCTTGGTTCTTAAGTCACAGCTCAGTTTTGGTACATTTAGAGGGAAGAAATGCAAAACCAAATTGCTTGTCATTTATAACTAACAGTTTATTATTACTATTATTGTTATTATATGTGATAATCAACATTTGAACAGTTGACATTTTTTTATAATAACTTTAAATAAATTGTCTGCTCGGTTAAATAATATATAAAATCATTTTGTTTTTATAAAATGGAATAAATAAAATTAACGCAATAGACTTTATTATGTTGATTAAACTGGGTAAGACCCCATTTGAGTAATAAAGGTGTGTGTGTGTGTGTGTTTTACATTTAATATTTTATTTTCTCAAGATATGATTTACTTAACAATTCTACTTATTTCAGCAAACTTCAGTCTTCATTCACTCCCTTGATTTGTGAAATTGTCAGGATTTTTTACTTTTAAAGAGAAATTCTTGAAGCTAAACATAAAAAGCTAAAACCACAGTGCTAGCGTTAGCCGCTAGCCACTTCCTGGTTAGCCACAGTGACACTGCGCTAACTATAGTTTTTTTTTGTATACCCCTGGTATTGTTGTGTATGTATTGAAGAATCAAAGTAATGAAACAAACGTGCTTAAAGTTTGAGGTGGAGACTAAAACTTGTGGTCCACCGCTTATTTTCCTGAGGGAACACAGATTGTAACCGTTACGATCCGAAAGCCCTGTACCGAAAAACTTTGGTACGCATATATGTACCGTTACACCCCTATATTTAATTAGAACATCAAGCCTGTAAATTCTTGTGTAACCCAAACCGAACAAGAACTGTCTGCCAGCTTTACACACGTTTTGATCACCTGTAAAGTGCAAAGCATGTTCCTGACACAGCATGTTTGCATTTTGTCAACTTTATAAAAGGGCAAGTGCACAGGCCGCTGGAAGCATGAAACATAAGAGAGACAAAAATCAAACACCCCATTTAGAACGAAATGAACATAGAGAAATTAATAGAAAGAAACTATGAAAATATAAATTTGCATACATTAATACTAAGAAGAAAAAAAAATAAACCTGAAGAATGCAAGCAAAGCAATGTGTCTTATAGTAGAAGTGCCATTACTGCAAGTTGAGTAAACTTTTTATCCGGCAAGAATCGGAACAATATAATACAGGATGGTAAAGGAGACATCATATTTCTATAGCTCAACTGACAGTTTTCTGGCTTTAATCACGTTTGCATAAGTTCTGCAGTAGGGCTGAATAATATGATGATCACTACAACCACTAATTATGTATGTACACCGTTTTTAAAATGCATATATTTCTGTGTGTGCAGTTTCTCTCATCATAAAGATCAAAGATCAGAAACCGTGAATTTAAATATTTCACCCTACTCCCTTCTCTCCAGAGCTCCGTATTGTGCTGTACCCTTAATACTGCACCTCTCCTAACCATTTACTCATTGAGTTGACTAAATATTGGTCACGTTGGCAAATGTGCCTCGCCATTTTTTTGTATTTAAAACCAGTCTGTATTTCCACCCTCTGTATATTTTTAATTATTTGCTTAAAAAAAAAAAAAAAAACATTTCCTGCTCCACCAATAAAACAAAGCAGTCCATTTCGAACTGCTTACCCAAGCAAGGGACCATTAATGGCTCAGTGTTAAACATGTTCAAATAATAATAAAATAAAAAAACCTTCCATGTGAATCTTCATGCATTTCACAGGAAGGTGGGAAAGAGGAAAAAATAATAATAAAAGGAACCGTTAATTTTACTTAAGTATTTTAAAGAATTCATATTTGGCATGTGGTTGTGGGATTGCTAACACAATGTCCTTTAGCAGCAACCCTGGATGCAGAGGACACCCAGGGAACACTTTTAACAGCTTATGTGTGCCTTGCTGCAGTGTAAAGTACTTTCTCTTTGCACCTTCTCATTACTGTCTGCTGATGTCCATCCATTAAAACCTCTGGCTGTCTTCTTTAATGCAGTATATCACCGTTCCTAAGAGGAAATAACACAAAAAGTGATCGTCTTTATGATTTTGCCTCTTTTTTCATTCTCATTAGCAAGAATATGTTACAGTTCTTTAACAAACAAAATAAATAATAAAACCACCACACAAGGCAAACAGTAAAATGTTAAAACTCTGTATCTCCGTTTATCACCTCTACATTTATGCGTACGAGGAAAAATATTGCTTTTGGTTTTATTTCGTAGGTAGATTTTAATGTGCAAATATCTAATGCAAATACTAACATTTGAAAGTTAATGGGTAGACAATAATCATATCTTTATGGAAGTCCTAAGAGGCCATGCATTATAATTGTGTGTGTGTGTGTGTGTATATATATATATATATATATATATATATATATATATATATATATATATATATATATAAAATTCTCATGATCTCAACATGAAAGTTGTTTCTTTGTGATCAGTACTTAACTTATGTGCAACTGGAGTAAAAGCATGTTCTCAAAGAATCATCATTGCAGCATCATGGATGATCTCATTTGCTTTTCCTCTGATCAGGGACTCATTCAAACTGAAACAGCTCTGTGTCTGTCAGTGACTGATGACTTACACATAAGTGTCCGACACTTGAGAAGGAGGCTGTGAGGTCTGCAACTTTATCATCAAAGACAATATAGTAACCCTGTACCCAACTTGAGGGAAAGGGACGTCTGCATGGGTACCAAATGACGCATAAAAGATACCATTTAAACTAAGTTGTGATAATGGAAAAACAACATTTATTTTAAGAAAAATAAGTCAAGATCACGAGAAAACAAGAAAGAAAGAAAATTATAATGCGTGGCCTCTTTAAGGACCTACGTACTACTACTTCGCTCGGCTTCTTCCATTAGGGGATGCCACAGCCCATCATCTGTCTCCATACCCCCCCTGTCCTTTACATCTGCCTCTTTCAACCCAACTACCTACATGTCTTCCCTCACCACAGCCATAAGCCTCCTCTTGTCCTCCTTCCTGGTGGCTCCATCTTCAGCATTTACCTACCGATATACCCCATATCCCTCCTCTGCACATGGCCAAACCATCTCAATCTCACCTACCTCACCTTGTCTCCAAAATGTCCTAAATGCGCTGTCCCTCTAATAAACTAGTTTCTAATCTTGTCCATCGTCATCACTCCCCACGCAAACCTAAACATCTTTAGCTCTGCTACCTCCAGCTCCACCTCCCATCTTTCTTCCACCTTCATCAACTCATCCACCTTCTCCAACTTTTCCCACTGCAACCGCATCACTCCACTGCCCTCCCTTCACATACTTCTGATACACCTGACTTCCTCATACAATACCACAACTCCTCTCTCGGCACCCTGTCGTATGCTTTCTCTTAATCCACAACACACAATGCAACTCCTTCTGACCTTTTCTATACTCTCTTAGGACCTATGTGCATCTTGCTTTATATTAAATAAATAAATCAATAAATAAACAAACAAACAAACAAACTAAACCATGCCGCTTGGTGGTGCTGTTGCCACGTGCAAAATCATTCCAGAAAAAAAATCCAAAGGTTTTTTTTTTTTTTGCTTGCATCAGATTATCCAAAATATTCAACTCAAAACAATTTCTAAAAGCCTTGCATCATAGTATTAGCTCATATTTTAGGCCTACATTTAAACAACAGCTTTGAGACAACTTACAGGCAAACAGTTAAACACAAAACTCTTCTGTCGTACACACTGCATACACACACACACACTGGAGCATGTTGCAGTAGGCATGGCAATGCTCAAAGCAGACACACTTTGTTGATGAAAGAGGACTGGAGGAGAATCAGCAGCCTACAGTAAAGGCTGTGGTACCTTATAACCACTCTGTACAACTGTGGTAAGTCGGAGTTCACAACACATGGAAATTGAGGTGAATGCCTACAAAGTTTAAGGTAACCTGCAGGTTACCACACCAGTCTGGCCATTCTCCTCTGACTCCGCTTAACCAAGGCATTTCCACCCACACTGGATGTTTTTTGTTTCCACACTATTCATGCCAACCTGTGTGACTGAAATATTCAACCAACCCATTTGGCACACCCACAAAAAAACATGCCTCAGTTGTACATCGGATCACATTTTCCTCATTCTGCTGTTAGATGTGAATATTAAATTAAGCTTTTGACACATTTTTGGCAGTACTTCTCCTTCCATTAGAAAATATGTAGTGTTTGCTGGTAGATTAAAAGGAAATTTGAATTAACTAACAAATCTAACATCCACTTCAGGTAGATCATTACTAGAACATAATCATTTGCTGCAGACCCTCCATGCAAGTAAGGAGTCATCAGTGAGGCATCATGTGCACGACACTGCTCACAGATCTAACATTACAAGGTCGACTGCATACAGAAAATATGTATTATTAAAGAAAACTGCACGTAAATGTACCCACCTTTAGAGTGTTGTATCTGCCATGTCTCTTGCAAGAGGAGTAGCAGAGAAGTCAGGGTGAGGCTCGTTCTCTGTTAAAATGAATGGCATTTCAAAGAAATATTCATGTAGGCAGACTAAGTGATTATGCAGGAATATGCACGATTATATACACACAGTATACTAATATATATATATATATATATATGTATATATACACACACACACACACACACACACACACATATATATATATACATATGTGTGTGTGTATGTATATATATATATATATATATATATATATATATATATATATATATATACACACACACACACACACACACACACACACACACACACACACACACACATACATACACACTGTGTATACACATATATATACACATACATACATACATGCAGTGGTGTGAAAAAGTGTTGGCCCTGATTTCACACTTTGTTTCAGATCATCAAACTAACCTAAATATTAGTAAAATATAACACAAATTAACAATGCAGTTTTAAAATTAAGGTTTTCATTATTGAGGGAAAACAAAATCCAAAACTACATGGCCCCATGTGAAAAAATGTTTGACCCCTAAACCTAATAACTGGTTGGGCCACTCTTAGCAGCAACAACTGCTACAATCAAGTGTTTGCGATAACTTGCGATGAGTCTGTTACAGTGCTGTGGAGGAATTTTGCTCCACTCATCTATGCAGAATTGTTGTAATTCAGCCACATTGGAGAGTTTTCGAGCATGAACCGCCTTTTTAAGGTCATGCCACAGCATCTCAATAGGATTCAGGTTAGGACTTTGACTAGGCCACTCCAAAGTCTTCATTTTGTTTTTTCTCAGCCATTCAGAGGTGGACAGTCTTTTTCTTATGGTGGAGTCATAAACACTGACCTTATCTGAGGCAAGTGAGGCCTGCAGATCTTTGGATGTTACTGTGGGGTCTTTTGTGACCTCCTGGAGTAGTCGCTCTTGGGGTAATTTTAGTCGGCCGGCCACTCATGGGAAGGTTCTTCACTGTTCCATGTTTTTGCCAGTTCTAAAGCTTTGGCTTTATAACCTTTTCCAGACTGATAGATCTCAATTACTTTCTTACTCATTTATTTCTGAATTTCTTTGGATCTCGGCATGATGTCTAGCGTTTAAGGCTCTTTTGGTCTACTTCAATTTGTCAGGCAGGTCCTATTGAATAGATTTCTTGATTGCGAACAGGTGTGGCAGTAATCAGGCCTGGGTGTGTCTAGAGAAATTCAACTCAGGTGTGATAAACCACAGTTTTAACATGGGTGCAAACACTTTCACACAGGGCCATGTAGTTTGGGATTTTTTTTTTACCTCAATAAAAAAAACCTTCAATTAACAACTGCATTTTGTGTTCATTTGTGTTATCTTTTACCAATATTTAAATTAGTTTAAAGAGCTGAAACATTAGTGTGACAAACATGCACAAAAATAAGGAACACTGTATAGTCATTATATATTATCTATAATACATAGATATAAATAAATACATAGAGGTGCATATTAATAAATTAGAATGTCATGGAAAAATTTATTTCAGTAATTTAACTTAAATTGTGAAACTGGTGTATAAAATAAATTAAATGCACACAGACTGACAATAGTAGTTTGAGTCTTTGGTTCTTTTAATTGTGACTATTTTGTCTCACATTTAACAAAAAACCACCAATTCACTATTTCAAAAAAAATGAGAATATGGTGACATGCCAATCAGCTAATCAACTCGAAGCACCTGCAAAGGTTTCCTAAGCCTTCACAATGGTCTCTCAGTTTAGTTCACTAGGCTACACAATCATAGGGAAGACTGCTGATCTAACACTTGTCCAGAAGACAATCATTGACACCCTTCACAAGGAGGGGAAGCCAAAAACGTTAATTGCCAAGGAACAGACTGAGGCTGGGGTCAAGGCATCAAGAGCCACCGCACAGACGTGTCAAGGAATTTGGCTACAGTTGTCGTATCCCTCTTGTTAAGCCACTCCTGAACCACAGACAATGTCTGAGGTATCTTACCTGGGCTAAAGAGAAGAAAAACTGGACTGTTGCCCAGTGGTCCAAAGAACTCTTTTCAGATGAGAAGTTTTGTATTTAATTTGAAAACCAAGGTCTTGGGAGTCTGGAGGAGGAGTGGAGAAGCTCATAGCCCAAGTTTCCTTGAAGTCCAATGTTAGGTTTCCACAGTCTGTGATGATTTGGGGAGTCATGTCATCTGCTGGTGTTGGTCCACTGTGTTTTTTGAAAACCAAAGTCACTGCACATGTTTACCAAGAAACTTTAGCGCACTTAATGCTTTCTTCTGCTGACCAGCTTTTTAAAGATGCCGATTTAATTTTCCAGCAGGATTTGGCACCTGCTCACACTGCCAAAAGCACCAAATTTTGGTTAAATGACCATAGTGTTGGTGTGCTTGACTGGCAAGCAAACTCACCAGACCTGAATTGTCAAGAGGAAAATAAGAAACAAGAGAATCAAAAATGCTGAGCTGGAGGCCACTGCCAAAGAAACCTCGGCTTCCATCCCACCTCAGCAGTGCCACAGACTAATCACCTCCATGCCACTCCGAATTGAGGCAGTAATTAAAGCAAAAGGAGCCTCTACCATGTATTGAGTACATATACAGTAAATGAACATGCTTTCCAGAAGGCCAACAATTCACTAAAAATTATTTTTTTCTATTGGATTAAAGAAGTATTACAATTTTGAGATAGCGAATTGGTAGGTTTTTGTTAAATGTGAGCCCAAATCGTCACAATTAAAAGAACCAAAGACTTGAACTACTTCAGTCAGTGTGCATTTAATTCACAATTTGAGTTAAATCACTGAAATAAATTAACTTTTCCACAACATACAAATTTATTGAGATTCACCTGTGTGTATATATGATATATTTCTCACAATATATAACATTCCCTGATTCATTTCCCTGCATACAAAAACAGTGTTATTTGCATTAAAAAAAGATGCCACCATCCTATCCCTCCACCCCTTTACCTCCACTTCCTGGTGTGTCTGAGGTGGGAGATACAGCACTGTCACCAAGTACGGGAGTCGACTCCTCGTCTGACTGAGTTTGTTCCGAGTTGCCTTGTGCTACCATAACTGACAGCTGACCAGGCTGGCTTTGTCCACCCACTGCACTGTTTGCCTTGCGTTGCCCTGCAATGGGTCCTCGCACCTTCTTAGAAGGGGATGTTTTTACTAGGGAAGAGGAAGTAAAGAATTTCCTCTTTTTTTGTGGGGTCTGCAGACTAGAAATTTGGTCAGTAAGTCATACTCCTTCCTGCCACGCAAGCAAGCGAGATGTAAGCACTTACTGTTTGTCCTATATTAGATGAAAAAGATGAAAGGTTTTGTCTATATATAAAGAGTAGAACTAAGTTTAAAAAAGTTTCTCAGGAACAATAAGAAGAAGATTTGGTGTACTGAATCATGTGCAAATCTGTAGGTGGATTTTTGATAATGATTGTATATACACAAGTATACAAGTATACACTGTCAGCCAATCAGCTTTCATGAAGGCATTTCACAATCAATAAATACATATTATAATAATAATAATAATAATTACAGTCACCTTGCTACCAGACAAAAACATTTAACCTTGGATGACTTTGACATTAACAGACACCTGGAGACATGACATAACTTGGACTTACACGATGATTTCCTAAAAACTGTATTGCACATGAACTTCTGGAAGCGGTCTGCATAGAAGCCAGGCCTGTGTACAGACACTGTATCCTATAGAAGACAAGTGTAGGAAATATGAAAATAAAATACACTGCCTGTCCAAGAAGAAAAAACAAATACAAATTTTCAACACGTCAATTTAAGTAAGCAAATAGATAAGAGCCTTCCACTAGATAATTACTGCAGTGATTTATAGGTTTAAACTGCAAAAAGTTATAAATCTCTAAATGATGCAGTGAGTAGCTTCTAGTTTCTCTTAAATAACCATATGGGAAAATATATCCTGTGTATGTATAAAAAAAGATTGTCACTCTTTCTCAGAAAGATAAAATTGGCTTTTATCAAGCAAAAAAAATAACTGAGAACACTGCTGAAATTACTAAAATTAGGGTAATAAATGTCCAACGCATTATGAAAACTTGGCAGGACAATGGTGAAGCCAAGAAAAAGAAATCTTTAATAATCACTTGATAGTTGGTGAAATCAGATCATTGAAAAACAAGAGCAGAACTAACAGCAATGTTTAATATTGAATGCAAGAGCATTTTCATATGCACAATGCAAAAATAACAAAAAATTAATTGGAAAAAAAATCAGACTTATGAATTTTCCTAGGTGTTCACCCGTCATGTTAATTGTGAATTAGTTATAGCTGTAAAACCATGGCATATTAGAACAATGTAAAATAAGCACATTGATATACATAAAATGTATACAGCACAGTTGAATTCTTGAATATGATTGGTCAGAAGGTGTGCATCATCTTTATACGACAGCACAGCTCAGACAATAGCTCAGATAGGTTTAAATGAATGCACTTTATTATGTTATTGTTTCTATATACAGTTAATGCACAAGAACTTGGAATGGTGGATGCTCAACATACATAACAATTAAAAACAACTTTATTAATTAAGAAATACTATATGGTACACAATATTGTCAATAAATGCAAAGTTTCTTTTTAGTATGTGGGATTTTTTTTATATCACCGATACTATACAAACTACTATTACTACTTAAAAATGAATCAACATGTTTGGACCAATTAGATTTGAGAATTCAAGAATGCTGTTATAACAATTAAAAATGAAACGTTACTGTATAGCTGTTAACAAAAGACATACCCCATCATGAACCAGGGCTTTCCAGGAGTGCTCCAATTTTTTCACCAACCTGAACATATATAAAAAAGTGTCAAATTTCATATTGGTCACAAAGAATGGACATTACTTGCAAGTAACCCGTGTCAAGAATGTACATTTATTAAAGCCTGGTACCTGTAAGACTGAAGGATGTCAATAATACCAATAAAGATCAGCAACCTTTCCCCCTTTGAGTTATGTGCTGGCACTCCTCCCGTGCTGTGGTGATAAGGAAACAAAAAAAAAATATGATCATGGATACTGATAGAAAGTCTAAATAAACCTATAAACATATACACATAAAGCAATGAGAAAGAGCAGTGGTGCTGAGGTCAAACATTAAACTACTTTCTACAAATGTTTGGTTGTCCAAAACTTTTAAAAGCTTTTTTTTACAATGGCTGTGTCTAACCTCTCACTGTACTGTGGTGTAGCCTTGCCCTTGACCTCGCCTTGGATCGCCTCCATAGTTGTGCAGTAGAGGGGCTTCTGGCCCTGATTCCTTTTCTGCACTGGCATAGAACCTTCTTCTTCAGCCAGGTCCACATTGTGAATCCCCAACAGTAGACTGTAGTCCATGATCTTGAAGCTCTGCAGCAGCTAAAATGTAGACACAATGCAAAAATCAAGACGTGTTAAACTTAATAGAGAATGTCCAATTTACATAATGGAATAGCTGATAACTGATATACAGTAATCCCCCGTTTATCGCAGTGGTTGCGTTCCAAAACCGCCCCCCGAGAATAAACGGACGCCACACCAAAAATGCTATTTATGTATACGGTACTGTATTACCATTTTACTTCATTTTATAATGAATAATTATATTTTTATTAATACATTTCACTTCCCGTGGGCTCACCACCTGCAGGAGGGACCGTAAGAGACCGGTGCTGAGAGGATTGGGCAGCAGTCGAAGGCGGGGGCCTTAACAGCCCGATCCCTGGACACGGAGAAGTGTCTGGGGAATCTGCTTAGACTGCTGCCCCCGCGACCCGAATTACGGATAAGCGGGAGAAGATGAATGAATGAATGAATACATTTCATTATTTCAACATAAAACTCCATAAAAGAAACTCCCTATATGGGAAAACAAATTAGTTGCAATTCTGCGATAAAGCGGGGGATTCCGAGATTACAGGAACTGAGATTCATACTGCGGTAAAATAGGAAATTACTGTACATTACATTTAATTGATATACAGAGTTCTTAAATTGTATTTTAACACTGAAGCCACATGTAAAACTAGAAAGCATCATGCCAAACCCAGTGGGGGCGGGGGGGGGGGGGGGTTGTTGCACTTTGAAAGCAGAACATGTAGTTCATTCACATTCAGGTATCAAAAATAGATACGTTGTTTTCCACTGCATCATGCTGATATTCTACAGCTACATTCTTCTTTGTTTCATTAACTCCAGTATATCTATCCTCAAGTTATTCTTTTTTCTATGTTTACCGATTTGATCTATTATTTAATTATATTTAATTATAAATACCAGGCAGTCTCGTTGGATGGTCTTGCATAGTGCGTTGTAGTGATCCGTCTCTAGTAGAAGGCCATCGGGCAGGTCCTGCATGAAGTCTAAGTCTTTATAGGTAGGAAGACTCTTCATTCTCTCCTTAGGGGAGGCACGACGCTTATATGTGGAACCCTTCAGGTCGTATTTGAGGCGCATGGGCACGGCGCGTGGCAGTAGGTTGTTCATTGCTACGATGCGGATGTTCTTCCCTCCGGCTTGAATGCAGTACAGTCCATAGAACTTTGGAAGAAGGGTACGCTTGTTCTGGTTCAGGTTCTGAGAGAAAAGGTTCGTGAATCATAAAAATAACTTCCAAAATAAAATGCATAGGTATGTGTCAACTGGATGTGATCCAAATCATATGCATACCCAAATTTCTAAATATGCATAATAGTGTTACATTTGTAAATAGCCTCACTATAACTACGTAACCTGGTGCTCTCACAATAAAGTCTGTCCCATTTGGAATTACAGTTAAATAAATATTAAGGGGTACACTTGCTTTATATGTAGTCATTTTAATGATGGCAATACAATTGTTTTTCTTTTGCAGTAAAAATTTTGAAACTGATGTTTTTTATAAATACTTAGATTGCTGTGACAATTTAAATGATAAGTACATGGAAGTTTAATAGTGGCACATTTTTCTTACCATAAAGTATCCAGGAAGTAATTTTTGCAGGAACTCTGCCTCCTTGTGCTGGACAGTTTTAATGATGAACTCATCATCACTTGAAACATAAAACACAGATCCACTGGCCCCAGGGTTTGAAAGCTCGATCAGAGGATCGTTGCACAGAGAATACTGCAAAACACACAAGCACACCAACAAACAATTCAATCTGTATTGTACAGGCAGATCTGCCTATAAGTAGAATAAGTATAAGTAAGTGAAGAACAAACAAGGTAGTCATCAGGCCGAATCCCAAACATCTCTCTGAAGTAGCGGAAGGCAACTGGAGCATAGGTTTTAAACCTGAAGTCGCCATGGTGGTGGCCAGGAGTTAAATTACTGCCCTCGCTTTTTGTGAAAGAAAATGACAGAGAGAGAGAAAGAGAGGAAGAGAGAGAAAACAAAAAAAGGAACTGTTAGCAGTTTTAGGGAACAAATGTGCAATTAGGACTGTACATATTGTGGTAAAGCTATTTGCACAGTGCATTTACACCTAGTTGTCATCTTCACTTTTAAGAACACACCTGGGAAAGAAAATGCTCTCCACTTCTTCAAAGTCCTGCATAAGAACATCTCTCTCTGGCTTCTGGCTCAAGCTGCCCACTGTGTGTGCTATGCCCAGCTGGATTGCACCTTTCAGAGCAGATGAGGTTGTCTAACAAGATAAGATAGATGAAAAAGACACTTGATGATGCACCTTTAATAACCTAAACCATCAATTCAAAGCCTTTAGTAACAATAACAGGTGTTAATGAAAGGTTACAAAGCACTGGAGAATTGGCACTGCACATTGTTACACAATTAACTTGTATTGTTTTGCAATGTCTAAATTCTGCTTTCACTACGGAAGGGAATTTGCCCGAAAGGCATATGTACGTAAAACACTCCTTTAAACTTGTGTGTCTATAGTTTTTGGTAAAATTCAGTTTTCCAATTTCTAAACTGTAAATCAAAACCAGCTACGTTTAACAATTAACCAGAAAAAAAAGGAACTTAGTTTAGAGTTAGTACAGCAATTGAAACACTGTGTATGGTTATACACATCCTCAATTAACGTTCTTGCCTTTTTGTATGTAGTCTCCCCGGTAGGGTCAATCCCACGATGGCCGATAGTTCTCTTATTGGTCTGTGACGCACTCAGAGAGGCCTGGCCCTGTGAATTATTAGTTACAGACGCAAAATATCTTACACTGTCTCAAGAATACAATTTGACACTTTAAATGACAATGATATTGTGAAAGTAATGCAAAGGAGAAAGGATTCTTACTTCAACAGACGCCATCCTAAGAGGTCCAGCAGGTCCTGCATTTGTGTAGAGATAAATTTCATTAATAAGTACAGGCTTCTAGGACCTGAATGCCTGCTTATGCATGCAGCTAGCCTACGTAGCAGCTGCACAATGCATAATATTACACAGATACAGGAAAATAGTGATTTCAGTGACTTTTGGCAAGCTGGTGACTGATCTCCTGGGATTTTTCATACCAAAAAAAAAAAAAAAAAAAAAAAAAAAAGGAAGTGGTTTAGGAGTTCTGACTTAGTTGACAGGATGGATGCAACAGCTCAAATAACCACTATTTACAACTGCGGTGAGCAGATATGCATTTCTAAATCGAGTTCCAACTCTGTCAGCTAAAAACAGGAATCGGATGAACTGAGTTTCAAACAATTTTGCTCTTTTGGAATATGTTTTGAACAGGACAGTCACGAAATTGTTCTGACCTACCTGTACAATCGAAACCAATTTGCTAAGGATGTTACATATTTCCTCTGAACAATCATTGAGAGGTGAACACATACACACACTGATTCCGTCTGGTTAAAGTGTCACACTGGCAGATAAGGCACACAGTGCACAAACACCTGCCCTGTACAAACACCCCCCCCCCACACACACACACACACACAGACACTACAAAACATCTGCACACACTAAAAGTATCTGCAGTACCACAAGCAAAATAAGACTTAAACATCAACGCAGGCATTGACACACACCCATGCGCTTGTACCTCTCTGAGGAAACAATCTCATCCTCCAAAACATAGAAACTGCATCTGAAGGACAAATATATCACTAGTCATAATAGGATTTTTAGTGGTCATACAACAGCTCTGAAGTAATGTGAGTAAATTGCTACAAATTGCATATTTATAGACAAACCTGAAATTTTTTTACAAAAGCAAGTCATAAAGAAGACTATAAGTAATGCTGCGTTCAACATAACTCTGGAACAAACCTTGGCCATACTGGAAAAAATGGTGAAAATGCAATAATTGCTCCTTTTTACTGTAAGCATAAAGCTGCCAAGCAACTATTAATGTTCATCAGCTTATGATGCATTTCCCTTTTCAAAAAAAAAAAAAAAAAAAAAAAAAAAAAGGTATCGCTATATGGTCTGGGTTACAAATTTAACCAACAAAGTATCTACTGCGATCAATCTAACAAATACTACAAATAGCACTTGCAGTGTAATGAAGTAATGCATTATTTAATGCTGACAGTCGGAGCTGCTGTGCTGAACTCCGATGCAGATAGAAACTAAAATTCCCAAAATTCCAAGTAGAGGGGCTGTTTTCTGTGTTTCTTTTTTTTTTGTCTAGCGCAAGGATAAAAATTCTAGGTTTTGAGCTGTAGTATATGCAGCATTGATCCTAGAAGCATTGTAAGCATTTATTGTGACAATTTTAGAAGTTCTTTTTTAAACTGTACTGAAAACAAATGCAAACATTAGAGGTTTTACTGTAACCAGACAAGTCAGAACGAGAAAACCACTAGAAGATGGTGGAGGAGATTAAGGAGTCGTATCATGATGCACCAAAGTATAGTATGTGATATCAAAATTCATTATGTCTCATATATATTCAATAAAATATATATTTATTTCTATTCTTTTATTTCTGAACAATGGACATTGTCCTGAAGCAGCTTCACAGAGATAATTATATTATAATGTACCTATACTCATTTTTATTTATATTTGTTTATATTTATATGTTGTGCCTATAAGTTTAACCCTTTTAAGTTTATCCCTGATGAACAAGCCAGTGGTGACAATGGCAGGGAAAAAGACCCTTCTTGCAATTCCAACTTTATTCTGCTCCTTGCGAGTCCCCCCCCCCCCTGCAACTGCGAATTTATTTCTCGCAATTTCAATCGAGCACCCCCTCTGTCAAGTCAAGTCAAGTTTATTTATATAGCACTTTTCACAACAGATATTGTCTCAAAGCTGCTTTAAAGAAATCAACAGTTAAGGTGAATGGTGTGCATTTATCCCTGATGAGCAAGCCATGGCAACTGTGGCAAGGAAAAACTCCCTTAGATGTTATGAGAGGAACCAGACTCAAAAGGGGAACCCATCCTCATTTGGTTGAGTGTAGTGGCAGAAAGCTTTACACATTGAAAATAAAATGGAGATCAATAGAATTGCATTGTATCAAACTGAGCCTCCGATTCCACAGATCAAGCAGAGGAGCCTCGTTCATACACCAACAGCTTCAAACTTCACAACATGGTTACCGGTGGATGCACCAGAAATGTTGGATGACTATGAGAAATAAAGTCGGAATTGCGAGAAATTGTTGGAATTAAGCAAACTTTTTCAGGGCAAAGTTTTCAAACTAAAATATAAAGAAAAAACACCATATAGTAAGTTAACAATTCTTTTATAATTTTTTTTTAGTAATCTAAAATTTATTTACCGTATTTTCCGGACTATAAGACGCTACTTTTTTCCCACGCTTGGAACCGCGGCTTAAACAATAAAGAGGCTAATTTATGGATTTTCCTGGGTTTTTCCCGGTTTAACAAGCTTCAAGCCAAAACACTGAGCCCCATAACATTAGACCAATTCAATTGTTGAAAGGGTTCAGGTGAACCAATGAAACTCTTTATATTAAATCAGATGAGCTCCCACTGAATCGGGCCGCACCACATCATAAATATGGATGAGGTTCCTCTGATGTTTGACCTGCCGCTCACTCGGACTGTCTACAGGAAATGCGAATCATTCGTCACGCTGAAAACAACCGGGCATGAAAAAAACTCACTTCACCTGTGTTCTGAGCTGCACGGCATCGGGAGAAAAGCTTCACCGATGGTGATTTTTAAACGCACGACGATGCTAAAAGATAAACTCCCGAGAGAAATAGTTGTAAAAGGAAGGAGGAAGACAGTGAACAATGACTTTCTTAGTAGGCTACTGTTTAGATACAAGCCGTGTAACAGGCACTGTGTTTCGTTAAAGCCTGTGTAAAGTTCATTAGTTTCTCTTGTTCTCTTGGCTACACTACTTCCAGTACGTGTATGTTAGATTTTTTTGTCCAATCAGATTTCAGCTTTTATGTGCTGCCATGTCAATCTAATCTGCCCAGGGCCTGCAAAGTCTGAACTGCTGGCCTTTTGACCGTAGTCTCTATTAGCATTGTATCTGTTTCTTTAACAAATCAGGGCAGCTAGCTGTCCCAGAAAAACATCATTTTTCCATCCTCTGATTGTTTAGTCAGAGGTAAACTGTTACAGCCAAGCTTGACTAGCAAAACACGTGTGTGGCACGCTGCACACATTAATACATTAGAGTTAGACTTTTTTTTATGCCGTTTTAAGAGAAATTTATTTGGTCTCGTCTCAGCCCGGGAAAGGGTTTGTTCACCACTTCCAGACCAGTGAATACGAGCGGTACCACTGGCTTACAGCCTCTGAGGAGCGGTGAAAATTATGAGTCTGCATCTCTGGTAAGTAGGTTGTATTTTATTTACATTTTTAAATGTTTTTGTCATGTTATTAGACAAATATTGATTCTGAACTGCTCCAAATGATGTAGGTGCACAGTTGCGGTTGTAGTGTAGAGGTTTAGAGTTTTAACTGGGTTTCTTGCTTTAGTAAAATGGCCCTCTATATGTGAAATGCCTCTCTTTCTGTGATGCCACGCGTTGTACAGTATTGATGGTTTCTATGATTGTGACATGATAGTGGTGGTATTAAGTGGTAGGTTCCCTGGTGGTCTAGTGGTTAGGATACGGCGCTTTCACCGCTGCGGCCCGAATTCGATCCCCAGCCATTAGGGTTGCACAAGCCAGTGCACTCTTAGTGCCGGTCCCAAGCCCGTTTAAATGGGGAGGGTTGCGTTAGGTAGGGCATCCAGCATAAAAACATGTGCCAAATCGAACATGCGGATCATGAATACGGATGATCCGCTTTGGCGACCCCCTAATGGGAGAAGCCGAAGGAAAGTGGTGGTATTAAGTGGAGGATTAAGTCGGGTAAGTCACCACTGTAGGCCCAGGTACCAAATGCACGGCCCACTGGTTTTCACAGATATTTTTGTGTGTAATTTTAGCACTAATAAAGTAAACAAATGTCTTGTTCATTTAAAGAGAAGTGTCTTAGTTTCTCTTGTATGTTTAGTATTGCTCTTTAATAAAATAAAAAAGAAAAGGTATGCCTTACCCGATTACTTAATTAATCGTTGGAATAATCGGTAGAATACAGGATTACTAAAATAATCGATAGCTACAGCCCTACAAGACTATATAAAAAAATATTTTACATAGCAGCCAGACACTGTGTGCTTGTGAAGATCAGCCTAAACGTTGCTGATTTAACCAAGGCTTATGTTAGAAAATAAAGTTTTACTAATCTGGTAAGTTTTTACAGAACTGTATCAGCTATTTGGCTCAGTGCTGCCACTTTGCAAGACTTAACAGCCAGAAACCCCATTAGAAACACTCAGAACGATAACTCCCCCATTAAAGGAAACCCTAACGGGTAAGAAAGAAACTTGCAGACAAATCCAGATCATTAAATTGAAAAGGTGAAGTGAAAAATACAGCTGGGGATGTACATTTTTTAAACCCAGTGTCTGCACATAAAAGATCAAAATCTACATCTTTGATTTATTCTTTTCAGTTTGAACACTTACTACTGGGGTTCCCTCCCTCGGTGGAGACTGGACCAGCTGTAGCCATTCTCTGGAGGAAGTTTCATAAGTCACTTCCACTTACAGAGTCTAGAATCAAAAACAGAAAGGTTTTATTTGTTTACATACAATGACTTGCATAAATATAGTTCTGGTACAACAACTTGTCATTAGAAGTCACATAACTTGTTTTAATAGTGCTTGGTCAATATGAGGATGTTGGTTATGTTTGCTAACAAACTCTATTCCAAGAATACTGAAACCATGTAACACACAGGGGAAATCCATTCACCTAAATATGTGGATTCTGATGGCAGCGGCATATTCCTACAGTGTTACAGTCTTGTGCGATTTGTGTAGATTCATCGTGTTTTTTCACTGACCACTTTATTAGAAACGCATACACATCCTTTTTGGTTATCTTATATTTAGGGCTGCACGGTTTGGTGAAAAACATCACGTTGCGATTATTGTGGTCAATATTGCGATATGCGATACAATAAATGGTTTCACGAGTCCACATAGATTAGTGTTCATGCTGAAATGTGTATTTGTAAAACTATAAAGGTTTTCAAGACGAATCATTTTGAACAAAGTGAAATAAACATTTGCATGAAAGTAAACAGCTGAATTAAATAGAACAATAAATAAAAACATGTAAATCTTCACAGAAATAAAATATTTGAAACATTTTGTTCAAAAAAAAAAAAAAAAAGAGGAATGTCCTGCATACTTGAATTCAGCCAATTTTGCAATCATTATTATTATTACAATGTGTTTATCCTTATTTTTATAGAAGATTGCTATTTCTTTGTATGGTGTGGGAGTGAAGCATTTTGGTGGGAGGGCAGAGACATGGGGGGGGGGGACTAAAGGCTAGAAACGGCCCTGTATACGCAGGATGTAATAGTCCCCGGAAGGGGGGGGGGTACCAGGCGGAGCTGACGGCGTGTTTAGGGATGTGTGTGGGTAAAAGGAGGATGCCAGGTGAAAGCATGACAATATGCGAGTTATGAGTTTGGTGTCGAGGAAAGATAGACTTTACCGCAAGTGTGTGTGTGTGTGTGTGTGTGTGTCCCGGAGTGAGTACGAGGGAAAAAAAAGCTTTGGGGCAAAAGGGAATGAAAAATAAAAGAAAACTGTCTTAAATTGTCGCCTCTTTCTTCCACCTCGGAACCAGTGAGATCTGTTACAGATTTGTCATAATGCCACATGATGTAGCAACTTCAATTTAGCAAATCTTGCACAGTTCCTCTCTCTGCTCAGTGTTGGTGATCTTAAAGCTTAAATATCGCCATACAACAAAGGTAGCGTTTCCACACACATGTCCACAAGTCAAGTGACCACACACGCCACACGTGCACTGCTTAAACTGAGACTATCTGGTCTTTAATATGGATTTAGGCTTTACAGCACAGTAAACTGCTTTCTTCACATATTTCAACATTGTTAGGAAGTTGGAGTTAGAGCACAGGGTCAGCCATGATACAGCACCTCTGGAGTACAGAGGTTTAAGGGCCTTGTTCAGGGTCCCCAAGAGTGGCAGCTTGATGAGACCAGGGCTTGAAGCTTGAGCTACCACCTCCCTTAATGTAACCTGAATACCTCTTGCTTGGAGGTAATAACAGCGAGGAACTAGACTCACTTTCACTGCAATATACAAGAATATAAAATATAGGGTTTTAATCCTTATATAGTACTTTTGTAAATATTGAGAGAGAAAAAGGTCTGTACAAGACGACTCTATTCTATACATCTGATCGACCGAGCGATTTTCAAATAGTAACGATGAACACAGTGATCTGCATACGACTTAATGACGTCATCAAGCGACTTCTAGCATGCTCTACATACTTCCCCCTGAAAACAGTGAGCAACTTCTACTGCGAAAAGTAAAGCTTCATAAAAGAGGCTAGACCACGGATGTGTTGTAGTTCGAATTATTTTTGTGTTTGTGTGTTATTGTAGTTATTCAGCAGGATATACTGACTCATACACCATTTTCCACAACGAATGTACATGTAATCTAACTGGTTGGATTACTACTGAAACTCTTAGCTTGCTAACAAAACAGTCAACACTTGGAACGATTTCGCTGCATAAAACACCTACCCATTTGGTTTATACGTAAATTATTGGTCATTAAATGAAGTTAAATATGTTTTGGAAAAAGTTTTTAAACACACGACCTTCCTGGCAAGTCGCCTTACCTCTTGTTTTCTCCTGCTGATGGGTCGCTCTTTACTTGTTGACTCCTCCGAGGCAGCCGAATGTTTTTATTCCCCGGGTGAAGTTGTTTTGGTTGCTTGTTACACACTCCTCCAAGTCTTTTTCGTCTTCTCTTTCAAAATGACACCCCTAAGTCGCCGTGTTTCTCCGAACTGCAACGCATATTTTCACTGGCATCCATTTCCTTTCCTTTTCTAATAACATCCTTCAAAGCCTGGCGGTTTTGCGTATTAAAAGCTGAGGTGCACCACATAGCGGTTGCTCAGTGTAATTGCAGCGCTACACAAACATGGCTGCTTGAGGCACTTTCACTTCAAGGCCCATTTTGTCTAGTTAGCAAAGTGACGGGGGAGCGTGGGCGTACATTTAATTTAACAGTAGGGGGGAGACAATAAATATAAAATTTATCATGAGCAATTTTTGAAGGAGACACAAATAATACAGTTAAATTGTACTTATAAAGACCCAGTGTCCCCACAGTGAAAAACTTTGCTTTTATCATTATTATTGTAGCATGGAGACTGTGTCATTATGGTTATTTTCAGTTTTTCTCAGGTTCAATGACAAAGCAAAACAAGGAATTAAAAAAAGGTTTAAAATGATATTTAAAATTAATTAAGACACTTAAGAACAGAATAGAAATTGATAATACAAAAAAATACAGTGGGGTCATTTCGGACATAGCACAGTGCTCATTTAGTAAATGCACAGCTAAACAATATGCTAATTGTGGCCGTTAATGTTAAGTTAACATTATACCAAGTCGTCCCAAATAAAACACTGCATGGGAAACGGCTTTGGCGTGTTAGTGTCAGTGCACTATGCTACAAGCTATTGTAAACAAGCTAACGTTAACTAGATAAGTCATATTTTAATCGCTAAAATAGCAGATTCATGAAAAATTACATCACTAATCAGCATTTTTGCTGCAAATAATTTGTTAATGAGTCTGCATCAACTACATTAAAGAGAATCGCTTTATTTAAAGTGAATAAAATATCCTAGTTAATGGAGTTGAACATTAATTGAGACGCAGACACACACCTGACTCATGTGTGTAGAGTAGGTGAGATGAACTGGGAAAGCAGGCACTGGGTCAAACCACTGTGAGGAAGGAAAAGGGTGGAACTCAACTGTTTTTAAATGCATTTTTTGCGACAACACAGGACAGTGCAGGACAATACACAATACACAGAATATAAAAATAAAAATGGAAATAGCTCCGCCAGTAAAACCTGTCGTAACAGAATAAGGTGCAGTGTAAACAGAAAGATGTAAACAGAATTTGTGCAATTCAGCAGTAGCAGCAATCAAAAATAAAGTGAACAGTGACCAAAGGATTTGGACAGAATATTGTGCAAAATAACAAGTCCCGGAATCAGCAACAGACGGCATGTAAACATTTTGCGATAGTGAAAAGTGTGATTGGTATTGAAACCTGGGTGAGCGAAGTGTATGATGGGTGTTGAGTCCGGTTTGTGCAGATCAGTCACACAGTTGTGTGTAAGTGTGTGTGTGTGTGTGTGTGTGTGTGTGTGTGTGTGTGTGTGTGTGTGTGTGTGAGAGAGAGAGTTCAGTTCAGTTCTTTGTTGAGGAGCCTGATGGCTTGCGGGAAAAAACTGTTGCACAGTCTGGATGTGGCGGCCCGAATGCTTCGGAACCGTTTCCCTGATGGTAGGAGTGCGAAAAGTGTGTGTGACGGGTGTGTGTGGTCATCCACAATGCTGTGTGCTTTGCGGATGCAGCGTGTAGTGTAGATGTCCATGATAGAGGGGAGAGAGATTCCGATGATCTTCTCAGCTGTCCTCACTATCCTCTGTAGGGTCTTGCGATCCGAGACGGTGCAGTTCCCAAACCAGGCAGTGATGCAGCTGCTCAAGATGCTCTCGATGGTCCCTCTGTAAAACATGGTCAGGATGGGGGGAGGGAGATGAGCTTTCCTCAGCCTTCTCAGGAAGTAGAGACGCTGCTGGGCTTTCTTGGTGATGGAGCTGGTGTTAAGTGACCAGGTGAGCTTGTCCGCCAGATGAACACCAAGGAATTTGGTGCTCTTGACGATCTCCACTGAGGATCCAGCGATGATCAGTGGAGAATGGTCACTCTGTGTTCTCCTGAAGTCAACAACCATCTCTTTAGTTTTGTCGACGTTTAGAGACAGGTTGTTGGCTCCACACCAGGCTGTTAACCGCTGAACCTCCTCTCTGTATGCTGACTCGTCGTTCTTGCTGATTAGACCCACCACGGTCGTGTCATCGGCAAACTTGATGATGTGATTCGAGCTGTGCATTGGTGCACAGTCGTGAGTCAGCAGAGTGAACAGCAGTGGACTGAGCACACAGCCCTGGGGGGCCCCAGTGCTCAGTGTGGTGGTGCTGGAGATGCTGTTTCCGATCCCGACTGACTGAGGTCTTCCAGTCAGGAAGTCCAGGATCCAGTTGCAGAGGGAGGTGTTCAGGCCCAGTAGGCTCAGCTTCTCGATCAGGTGCTGAGGAATGATTGTGTTGAATGCTGAACTGAAGTCAATGAACAGCATCCTTACATAAGAGTCCTTGTTATCCAGATGGGTGAGGGCCAGATGAAGGGTTGTGGAGATAGCATCGTCCGTGGAGCGGTTTGGACGATATGCGAACTGCATGGGGTCCAGTGCGGGTGGAAGCTGGGTCTTTATGTGCCTCATGATGAGCCTCTCGAAGCACTTCATCATGATGGGTGTGAGTGCAACGGGACGATAGTCATTGAGGCAGGAGACAGAAGACTTTTTCGGCACAGGAATGATGGTCGTCGTCTTGAGGCACGTAGGAACAGTGGCGCTGCTCAGGGAGATGTTGAAGATGTCAGTGAGGACATCTGCTAGCTGTTGTGCACATTCCCTGAGCACTCTGCCAGGAATGTTGTCCCTAACTATACTTGACAAAATTATAAAC
This sequence comes from Silurus aristotelis, assembly GCF_946808225.1. Taxonomy (NCBI): domain Eukaryota; kingdom Metazoa; phylum Chordata; class Actinopteri; order Siluriformes; family Siluridae; genus Silurus; species Silurus aristotelis. Next base: position 7,291,565 of record NC_139579.1, read on the forward strand.
GCATTTTCTACTGGACATGCATGAGCATCTTCATAGGTTATGTTCAGATAACAGAGTTGAGTAGTACATTTCATAAGTACTCTGGTCTGGTCATTCATTCTTTTGTCACCCAACTCCTATAGATACTACACAATGTATAGATAAGGTTTATTTGTCAGAATCTTGACATTATTGTTACAATAATTATGCAATTCACATGACAAAAGAACTAACGATATAGATCAGAAGATATGAGAGGTGAGCTTCATATTCTGTTCATCATAATTTGTCTTTAGCTGCATTGTCATATTTTCATTTTTGGAACTATAGTCAAAGTGCGTGTTGAGATTTTTTTTTACATTTCTGATCAAACGAACAAAATGAACTAAATGACTCGATAAAAGATTTGTTTATTTTGATAAACAAGATTCAAAGAACCAAGTCACCAAAATAAGTCGATCTTCCCAACACTAGTAGACAGTAAGTGATGTATGGTTTAACAAAATATGAAAACTGTACATTCGGTGTCACATCTGTTACCTCAAACGCAAATATAAGGGTTATTCCCTTAAACGTTCCTTAAACATCGCCATTTCGTCATCGTGTCCCTAACTATACTTGACAAAATTATAAACGCAACTCTTTTGTTTTTGCCCCCCATTTTTCATGAGCTGAACTCAAGGATCGAAGACGTTTTCGATGTACACAAAAGGCTAATTTGGATGTACTGCCAAATTTTCTGAAACGCCTTTGGAGACGGTTAATGGTAGAGAAATTAACATTCAATTCACGGGCAACATCTCTGGTGGACGTTTCTGCAGTCAGCATGCCAATTGCACGTTCCCTTAAAACTTGCGACATCTGTTGTGCTGTGTGATAAAACTGCTGTCGACTTTGCATCATGATATGCCACACCTGTGAGGTGGATGGATTATCTCGGCAAAGGAGAAGTGCTCACTAACACAGATTTAGACAGATTTGTGAACAATATTTGAGAGAAATAGGAGAGAAATAGGCCTTTTGTGTACATAGAAAAAGTCTTAGATCTTAGTTCAGCTCATGATGGCGTTTATAATTTTGTCAAGTATAGTTAGGGACACGATGACGAAATGGCGACATCGGGTGGGGGAAAACGGGAAACACGAGGAAAGAAAAGAAAAGAAAACAACACAAATCTAGAAATCTAGCAGGATCCCTCAGATCCTGACACCTGTGTGTGTTCCCAGGACATATTTTGGTGGTTATGATACTGTTAGCATACCAATGTGGTTGTAATGTGCGTACATCTTAAACAAAATTTCAAGTTTCAATTTACTGATAAAATCTGATTTCTAGATCCTTCTCCATTTTAATGAAAAACTAATGGCAATAAACTAACAGTGTACTTATATGCATAATAACTTTATGCAATGCTTCATTGTGTTAAAGTAAATTGTAAATATTAAAAAAATCTTTGAATTCACAACCCTTTTTTGCATTACTTTAAGACTTGCCCTCTCTTACATAATCCTCTCTACAGAAGACATCAGGCTGCACAAATAAGCATAAAAGATGCAATCATAGTGATAACTGGCTCAGCATTTCTCAAACATAGCACTGCCACACTGTGTTTATAATCCTACACCTTGAGCATGACCCATCCTAATCTGAGTGGCACGGAATGTCCAGTAGACTTCAGGAAATACCACAAAATACAAAGTTATGCTTGTGTCAATGAAATATTTCTATACCAACTGAAAGACAGACATGGGGTATGTTACAAAATTAAGAATATTTTTTTTCTAAACAAGGTCTGCAACCTTTGTGACCAAAAGAGCCATTTTGGCCCCTCTCCTAAAAAATGTTTTATTTGACCTTAAAAGAATAGAAAAGAACAATTTATTGGGTAATGCATATGTAAGATAGTTGCACCACTGGGTGGCGCTATTGTGATTTCTATTGTATTTGTATGTTAGTAATTTATAACTTTTTGTTTATAATTGTTTTGCATTGCATTGTCTGCAGCAGTTATGATATGGTTCTATTTATTTCGTCTTCACCTGGGGACTGCTGTTCATTTTGAACAAGTCTTTAAAGTGTTTTAGAAGAACGAGTCATCTCAGGTTGATTTGTTCATTTTCTACTGGACATGCATGAGCATCTTCATAGGTTATGTTCAGATAACAGAGTTGAGTAGTACATCTCATAAGTACTCTGGTCTGGTCATTCATTCTTTTGTCACCCAACTCCTATAGATACTACACAATGTATAGATACGGTTTATTTGTCAGAATCTTGACATTATTGTTACAATAATTATGCAATTCACATGACAAAAGAACTAACGATATGGATCAGAAGATATGAGAGGTGAGCTTCTTATTCTGTTTATCATGATTTGTCTTTAGCTGCATTGTCATATTTTCATTATTGGAACTGTAGTCAAAGTGCGTGTATGTAGACGTGTTGAGATTTTTTTTTTTACATTTCTGATCAAACAAACAAAATAAACTAAATGACTCAATAAAAGATTTTTTAATTTTGATGAACAAGATTCAAAGAACCAAGTCACTAAAATAATTTGATCTTCCCAACACTAGTAGACCAGTAAGTGATGTATGGTTTAACAAAATATGAAAACTGTACATTCAGGGTCACATCTGTTACCTCAAACGCCAATATAAGGGTTATTCCCTTAAACACGGTCCCTGCGTAAAAAAAGAAAATCCATAACAATAAAAAAAACTTTAACAAGGTCACATTGCTGAATTTCACTACATTAGCAATTCCTCCCCTAAATATTTAAGCCAAGAAAAAACACATATCACATAACAAACTTTATTTGATGCAAAATAAAGGTAGTGATAATTTTTTATAGAAGCTGATAATATATGTCTAACTCAGTCATTTCATGCAGGCTGTTCGTAAGGCAATGTAAGATGTTTCTTGCTCTTTGGACTAGTTACTGTTATTAGTGCAACATTGCTTTCGTATGTCTTTATAAATGTTCCACAATAAAAACATATAAATAACTATAGGAAAGTTCACAGCTCCAGCTTTTTTTTTTTAGCAAGCTTCCAGGTTCACTTTTACCTTTGGCTTCTAAAGCCACCCTTGAACTTTATCAATATCTTTAGATTGTGCTTTGGCCATTGTTTTGGAACCTGGGTGGATTGGAATTTTTATCCCTTCCCACACCTGATAAGAATAACTCTGAGGTTTTTAATTCTTTTAGCATGAAGGATTTTTTTTAGATCTTAGTGTTTAGTAAATGATCACTATAGATTGGTGAGAAAAATACAATCTAAAATAGAATACATGCTACTATTTATGGGGTTACATGTATTAATAATTGCTGATAAAGTCATCTAATCCAGTTGCGTGACAAGCTTTTGTACAGGCTTGCCCTGACAGCAATATTTGCATTTGCATTTGCATTTGCTGCATTTAGCAGACGCCCTTGTCAAGAGCGACATACAAAAGTGCTTTTAGTCTCTATCAATGTAAAATCGCAGGTACGCTAGATTACAATTCAAGATAAATATATCACAGTACATATTATATAGTCATAATGTTTTTGAAGTGGGTGTGTGAATAATTCAAAAAAGAAGATTATAGTTTCATACACGGATACTGCAATCGACCAAATACCACTTAACAATTTATATCCTGGTAGTTTAAGGGAGGAGACTATGAGGATAAATAATCCTATGGTTAAGTATGGGTGGTGAATGATATATGCACAGAAATGTATATATAATTTGAGAAAAAAATATTCATAGAACACATGCTACTGGGTTCATAGACAAGTAAATAAAAACAATCATAAAATTAAGAAATTAATATTTTATAATTAAGATTTTATTCTCAATAGCACAGAGAAAAATACACTTTAACATTTCCATGATTCCCAAAATGTATATGTACATATGGAAGCACTGACACATAAAGACTTTACTGTGCAAAATATTTTTATTTTTCAAAACATTTCTGACCATTACATAACAAGTGATATGAAGCATATATGACTTATTTGAAGGAGACATTTTCAAAATAAACGTAAAAAAAAGGAAGAAAAATTAGCATTAACTGATGTTACCACACAGACACTCTAACGATGGTTGTGAATATTCTTCCTTGCATATAGTCTTTAGACTCCAGTCCACCGAGGGCGCCGCTCCGCTCGAGAGTCCTGACCAAGGGCACTGCTCCGCCCCAGACCTCCGCCAAGGGCACCTCATCGCCTCAGAGTCCGCTCCAGAGTCCCACAGAGACACCGCTTCACCCCAGAGTCCCGCAAAAGGTGTCACCGCACTTCAGAGTCCCACCGAGGGCGTCGCTTCGCCCCAGATCTCCGCAGAGGGCGTTGCTCTGCCCTGACCTCTGCCAAAGGCGTCGCTCCCCCCGACCTCAGCCGAGGGCGTCTGTCCCCCCCAAACCTCCGCCGAGAGCGGCTCTTTGCCAGAGACCTCCGCCAAGGGCGCCGCTCCGCCACAGACCTCAGCCGAGGGTCACGCTCAGCCCCAGACCGCCGCACAGGGCGTTGCTCTGCCTCAGAAATCCGCAGAGGGCGTCGCTCCTGCTCAGACCTTTTTTGGCCTCAAAGGTGTTCCACCCAGTGGCAGTTCGCAGCAAGTTCCGCGGTGTCCACCGCTGCCACCCAAACTTCCTCATGCCCCAGATTTTGCATGCCTGTCCAAGACTTCTCTCCTCCAGACCCCCTCCACCCACTCTGGATGGGTTGCGAGGCCTTCCTCGGAGTGCCCTGGCCCACCTGGCAAAGGTTATTACTTTTGCGTTACTTTTGCATTACTTGTATCTCTTTCACGCCTTACAGGTGTAACAGGTGTAATATAGATAGTTGCCATTAAGAAATAAGTTATATTAGGGCAAAAGACATGTGTGGGCTGCACACCGGTGATGTGGAGGGAGAACATACCTTTCGCTGTCATCTCATAAAATATTGTGCAATACCGTAAATATGACCTCGTCCTCGTCTACATCATTCTCTGCTTCATCATCAGCTTGAAACATTCTGAAGGCTTTTACAAAGTTCGCGCTATTATCAGTGACCTTGGCAGTAGTGCTGTGCTTTGCATGCAGATGGTTTTTTTTTTTTTAAGTGGTATTTTTTGCAGTTGACAAGAGCTTTTCACCAACACATAATCTACACTTAACCATTATTCCTTTCTCATTTTCCTCGACTATTTCAAAATAATAAGAATACTTCCATTGCAGTAATGTAATGCTCCGGTTTGCCATCTCTGCTTCTGACCAGCTTCTGTTCCCGTGGCTCGCACGTATGAGTGCGCGATTCTACGTGACTACGTTAATTTTAATTCAGTAATGATTTTTTTATGCAAAATAATTTAACTGAAAAGTAACTTGCATTACTTTTTTAAAAAAGTAACTCAGATATTAATGTGTAAATTTATAAAGTAACGCGATACTTTACTCGTTACTCCAGAAAAGTAATATTATTACGTAACGCACGTTACTTGTAACGCGTAACCCCCAACACTGCAGTCGACAGCCCTATTATTGCTATAACAGCTACGGTACAAAAACATAAGAAACATAAGAAACATAAGAGATGGTAAGAAACTCATTTGAGTAACAAAAAAAAGACAGTCCATCATTACTTGGTCATTTTAAAATCTGAAGAACTCTGAATGTATCTCCAAGCGCGGTCTTTAAAACCATCAAACACTATAAAGCTAAGACCTTTTATGAGAAAAGTCCTAGGAAAGAGACCAAGAGAAAATGAAAAGCTTTGTGGAATGTTGGCATCAAATCACTTTTTAACCACTTACTGATCCTCGTAAAAGGACAGACACCTAATAACAACAATACATGTATGGTTATGCATGTCTTTTAGGAATGTATTCAGAAACTGTGCTCTATTTACTTCTTGCATTTTGTATAGATCAACAAGATTTATTATACTAAATATCTGGCAAATGAGTACATTATCATGGCCTCATGCATATTTAAATTTTTATAACATTTTAAGGAATATAATGTAGGGCAAGCACATTTCCATCACCGTTTCCATTTTGTACAGATTTATTGTAAGAGCACTTTGAATGGCTTGTAAAATCATGCATTTAATTTGCATTTGTTATCAGGTGAGAAATTTCAATCCTACAAAATCCTACAAAAATGAGATGATAAAAAAATGTCTGCATAATAATAATGATGATGATAATAATAATAATAATAATAATAATAATAATAATAATAATAATAATAATAACAATAATTGCCCTTAATCATGTACATCTGTGTTAAATGCCTCATAATTTTGCAATCAGTAGTTTTAGGCTTTCAAGTATACTTGAGGCTGATTCACATCAGTAAGCGATTTTAATAGACTGTATTAAATGAAGTGGTGAGCTTGAGAAAAAAAACATGTGTGGCAAGATTGTTGTTTTAATTGTATTTATGACCTTATCATATCATATTCAAATATTGACACTGGCCACGCAGTAACACTCCTTTATTGCAACATGCCAAAATTAATCCTCACTTTATTTTCGCTACAGAGGTACGAGATTGCACAGGTGTCCTCAGTGTAGCCACCGCCTGTGTTATCTTAGGCTTTCTGCCAGAATTACAATGAGTTATTTTGATTGGTTACTTTTTTAACGGACCATTGTGTGGTCTACAAACACTTTATTAACTAAATAAACTAGGATTAGCTAAATTCATAAACCCTTATGCTGCAGCAAAGCAGCACTGATTGGCTGATGTAGAGGTGGGGAAGAGAATTTAATACACAGAATTCTAGTTCAACTTGGACTAAGTGTCACAGTCCTGACACAGGTAAGATGCAATACTATTAAAGACAAAGTTGATTCGATTGGAAATACAAATTGTGTAAATTGTGTGTGTGTATGTATATTATATGTATATGTAAAATATGAGTTGTTTTTGAGACTAACTTTTTTGAATTTTGCACTGTTTTTTAGTAATGGAGTTGAAAACAATTCACATTTTTGTCGCTACCCTGCTCTGTGGTAAGACTCCATAATATGACATATATAGAAATGTACGGTTATTGTCGTATTGTCTAAAGTAGACAACAAACTTAAAACTATTCACACAATAGATACTCACAAATTCTTTCTTTTTATGTATCAAAACGTTTAATTTAATTATTTTAGGGTTCGGGGCTGCTGGACCTGCAGGAAAAGAGTTTGGGATGTCTTTTATGCAGAATTACAAACCAGGAGGTCCAGCACGCTTCATCGTAGAGGTCTCCAGCCCCCCAAGTTCTCTATTAGGCACAAAGGTGAAGGTGACGGCCCTGGGAAAAGTCTTTGAGACGACTCTTCAGCCAGGAAGTGGTGAGACTTTCCAGCTTCCTGATGAGGTGGAGATGATTGGAAGTGCAAAAAACAAACAGACAGTCTGGGTAGAAGCCGATCAGGACATTCTGGTGCTTACACTAAACTATAAGCCCTACACAGCAGATACGTCTGTGATCTACCCTGTCCAGGAATGGGGGACAGAGTATTACATCTATACTCCACAGATGGGTCCACCTGATCAATACAAAGAGTTCTCCATTACCAATCAAGGTGTGCAAAACACTGTGGAGATTCAATTAAATGGTATGGTGATATTTGAAGGCCAGCAATATCCACAAGGTAGCAAACTTGTCATTGATTTGAAGCCATTTGAAAGTGCCCTAATCCAAAGCAAAGAAGATCTGACTGGCTCCAAAGTGTCAGCCAAGCAGCCAGTGGCAGTCTTCACAGGACACAGCTGTACCTGGTATTTTACAGATGCTAATCATGTGTATGAACAACTTCTTCCTGTAAGTAGCTGGGGAAAGGAGTTTGTAGTTGCAACTCTTGCATACTCAAACCCAGTCAACAGATTTGATTCAATAATCATTCAGGCCTCAGAAAACACTGAAATTCAAATCACTTCTCGAGATGGAACAAATTCAAAAGAATTGGTGCCTGGAGAAACACTCTATATCAATCTTCCATATCCTAACTCTCTGTATTTATCTGCTGATAAAGGTGTACAAGTGCTTTATGAGTTCAATGGTGGAATCAACCAAAATGGACAAACAAATGACCCCTTCCTCGTTACTGTCCTTTCGACTGACCGCTTCAGTACCTCATACACAATGGAAAGTCAACTTAACTTTACCAATGAAGCTATTATCATAGCTCAGGCCAAAGACTTGGGAAAGCTGACACTAGATGAAAATCCATTACCGAATGACCTTCAGTGGTCTCAAGTAGGGGAAAGTGAATACTCATGGACACAAATCAGTTATAATGAAGGCCCTGGATTTCATCAAGTTTCACACCCAGATTCACCTTTTGCTCTGTACAGTTTTGGTGCATCAAAATACAATGGATATGGATCACCTGCCCCTAGTAATCCTCCAGGTACGGAAATATAAATATAATACTTGTCCAGTATTTGTCAAGTATGAGTTAGATCATGTGACCCATAAATGTTTATTGACAGTTAAATTGAATTACAAGATCAAGCCAGGCTTGAACTGAGGTGAGTAGTAATAATAAGTGTTAAGAAATAAATTAGCAGAGGTTTAAACAGAGCACTGGCTTAACCTAGTCAGTGTAGACTCAGTAACAAGTGTACTGTAAAAATCACATCCCATTGTTCTAATGCAGATTACATTTTTAAATTAGTTTAACATATTAGGAAGTTAGTCTACCGGAGTGCAACTAGCCCTAGGTATATAAAAAAGATGAGTACAAAAGGTTGTAGAGAAACAACACTGAATTAACTAATTTTCCAAATTCATTTCAGCTACAGTTGGTGTCTGCTGGGTGATGGGAGATCCACATTACCGCACATTTGATGGCAGTTACTACAACTTTATGGGCAATTGTACATATATCATGGCCAAAAACTGCCACGTGGACAGTTTTCACCCTGCTTTTGAAGTCCAAACTGAGAACGAACGCCTTGGCAGTGCAAAATCCACCAGTGTCAACAAAATCACCGTCAGTGTCTATGGCACAATCATCACAATTGTCCGTCATGAGACTGGAATTGTACGAGTAAGTATTCATAATAAAAATGTTACACAGAGGGTGGGTTGTGATTATTTTCTCAAATGGAAAGTTTAACTATACTACTAGTTCACATAATAAATTTTGTTTGCTTACTTTGTTCAGATTAGTGATTCGCTTTGGTACCTTCCAATCTCCTTGGACAATGGCAGAGTAACGCTTCAGCAAAGTGGTCTGTCGGTTATAATCAAGACAGATTTTGGACTGTCAGTACAGTATGACTGGGATCAATATATGGTGGTAAAAATACCAGGGAGCTTCATGGGAAGGATGTGTGGCATGTGTGGAAACTACAATGGGAAGAAAGAGGATGACCTAACCACTCCCGCTGGCAGTGTAACAGACAGTATTCAACAACTGGGAAAGAGCTGGAGAGTACCAGGTTTACCAGGAGAAGCCTACTGCAATGATGATTGTGGAGGGCAATGTAAGAGTTGTCAGGGAGAATCATGGTTTGAACGTTTGGCTGCAAAGGCCTTCTGTCACTTAGCCACGATTCTCAGCGATGGTCCATTCCGAGACTGCAGCTCTGTCATTGATCCAAAGGTTTTGTATGAAAATTGCTTATTCGACTACTGCATGGGGAAAGGATACAAAAACTTCCTATGTAAAACAGCAGAAATTTATACTGACGCTTGTCAACGAGCTGGTGTCCATGTGCATAACTGGAGACACACTATTGGCTGTTGTAAGTATAGATTGTATTATAGATTATAGAATGAATACATGTTGAATATATGTTTCTCTTTTTTTAGTAATATATCAGTTTACATGGATATGCTATTATCTAAAATTGAGCAGTTTATTTATGTTTAATGAAAAATGTCTTAAATTTGTAATAGATACATTTGTGGAGTTAGTGTGACGAGAGAAAGGATGAAACTTTAAGTTTGTTCTACAGAAGATATGTTCAAAATAATATTTATTTTCTAAGCTTTTTTAAAGCAACTAATACAATAATAATAATAATAATAATAATAATAATAATAGAATACAAATTTCTGCAGTCAGAAATCATCTACCAAACCTATGAAACTAAAAACATATATTTCCTCAGCTAACCCTAGCTGCCCAGCAAACAGTCACTTTGATTCCTGTGCCTGTCCTGCCACCTGTGAGAATCCCACTCCTTCTGCTGAATGTAAAGCAAACTGTGTAGAAGCTTGCACTTGTGATGATGGATACTTGTGGAGTGGAAACAAGTGTGTCCCCAAGACTCAGTGTGGCTGCATGTATAAAAATGGAAACAATGAGCGCTACTTACAGGCTGGAGAATCCATCTGGGCTGATGAGAACTGCAACACCAAATGCACCTGCAATCCAGGAAACGCTGAAATCATATGTGAAAACAGTGGTTGCTCAGCCGGAACGGAATGCAGTGTAGTCAAAGGGATCAGAGGCTGCCATCCAGTACATCATGCCACCTGTTCGATTTATGGAGATCCTCATTATAACACATTTGACAACAGCAGCTATGCCTTTCAGGGCACTTGTGCTTACATTGCTGCTCAGGGCTGCCACCTGGAGGGTACCCAACTGATTCCATTTACAGTTATAGTAGAGAATGCAGAGTGGAATGAGATTCAAGCCTTTCCAAATGTCTCGATGGCCAAGGTGGTAATCGTCCAAGTGTATGGCATGACATTAGTGCTGCAAAGGAATCAATTATATCAGTTAACGGTTAGTACAATCTGTGTGCTATACACTGTCAACTATATTTCTATACTGTATATCTTGTAGCCTATAAGTATTTAACAATAACACTGAGTAATCACAGGGTCTCACATTTTTAAGTTGTTGTTCCTTTTACAATTAACTTAGTTTTATTTAGATAATACATATTTAACAGAAACTATTAAATAGCAACATGAAGATTAAAGAAAAATTGCTGTTGAGAAGTATGACAGAACTAAATATTTTGCTTATGTCTGGAAAACTAAAAGAGGCTTAAATCCAGATGCATTCCTAAGTAGGTGGATAGAATTTTGAGTGGTTTGGCTTACTAACATATTCGCTTATTATTATTATTATTATTATTATGTTACTTGTTATAAAATGTCAGTTAGTGGAAAATGGTGTAAAAAAAAAAGTAGTTAATATGCAACCTAGAGGTCTGGCAAAAACTATGCCTGCCTACTCGTGTTCATTTTTTGCAGTTCTGGAACGTTTAGTTTTATTGACTAAGGTAACATATATGTCTAGATAGCTGTACTTTCTAAAGAGCACCATTGCAAAAGTTGCATTTTAGTATATCACATGCCATCTTTTGGAGTGGGTAATGTTGTAACCAAATATGAAAACAATAACTTATTTTATTCTATGTTTTAGATTAATGAATTACTAATGAACATTCCTGCAAGTTTGGATAATGGAAAAGTAAGGATTCAGCAAGAGGGCGATCAAAACGTAATATTAACAGACTTTGGCCTAAGAGTTGCCTTCAATATGATTTATCATGTCACCATTACAGTCCCAAGCAGCTACGTAGGAAAGACCTGTGGCTTGTGCGGAAACTTTAATGGCAATAAGAATGATGATTACCTGTTGCCAGAAGGCAAGGAAACCAAAGATATGAAAACATTTACATCTGCATGGAAAGTGCCCATGCCTGGTCTTGTGTGTGATGAAGGCTGCAATGGTGATTTCTGTCCAAAGTGTCCTGAAGATAAGAAAACTGCATTTGAAAAAGACTGTAGTATTATTACCAACCCCGAAGGTCCATTTGCTGCCTGTCACAGTGTAATTAACCCTGATTCCTACCTCAAAGATTGTGCCTATGATGTCTGCATGGGTGACGGAAATCAGAATATGGTCTGTCAAGACATTGCTGCATACATGATTGCTTGTCAGGATGCAGGCGTTACTGTTCTAAATTGGAGAACGCCAACATTTTGTCGTAAGTATTAAGCAAACATGTAGAAAGCAATTAAGAACAATAAGACATTATAAACTTCTAAACCTTTTTCGTGACTATTCCTTGCAGCTTACACCTGTCCTGCCAACAGTGTCTACGACATGTGTACAAAAGTATGTGACGCACCATGTCCTGGTCTTTCTGATATAATGATATGCAATATTCAGACCTGTTCTGAAGGCTGCATGTGTAAACCTGGATTCTTTAACAACGGAACTGGCTGTGTTACAGCAGATCATTGTAGCTGTTATGAGAATGGAATCACCTATCAGGTATGTCACATCTATAGTATGTAATAGATGTAATAGATTTGAGGATGCTGGTGGTTATAGAACTTTTTGTAGTCTTTTTTTGATACTCAAGTAAAATGAAAAGAGAACAAAACAGAAATAATTTGAGCAAACTCAAACCAAACCAGCTCTTTAATTTAATGCAAGAAAAATATTACTTCCAAATAATTACACTAACAAGTGTAGAAACGTTATAATTCCCTGCTAATTCAGAGTAGTGCCTCTTATTCATAGTCCATGATTGAGTATGCCCTTGCTATCTACTCAATTCAGTATAATAACACTCCTGGTATGTCATTTAATCTTGAACAAGACCCACGAACCACACAAATATGAATATGAATTGTATTATCTTAGAAAAGATATACTGTATGTCCAAAAGTTTGTAGAGACCTGCCTATATAATGACTCCACTCTTCTGGGAAGGTTTTACTTTACAGTAGATATTGGAGCTTGGCTGTGAGGATTTGCCCATTCAGCCACAAGAGCATTATTAGTAAGATTATTCACTGAAAATGGGTGAGGAGGCCTCAGGCTGCTCTGATATAAGAAAAGAAGAAAGCGCCAGTGTAGTCCACAACCATTTGTATATGCTCTTTATCTTTATCATATTGAGTCGACATGGCTATAAATCTTGACTACTGGTTTTAGCATGAAAACTAAAACATAATGTGTCTTTAATAAATAAATAAATGAATTTAAAGATTGCTGCAGAGATAGTGGTGATGTACTGCATATATATATATGCACATATATCAGTATAGGAATCTGGTAGTCCTGACTTTTTTTCTTTGTCTCACTAGTACTTTAGAACCCTCAATAATCTTTTTATTGAATAGCAGGTCTATACATTTAGCCACTATTGTTTTGGACAGTGTCAGTGCTGAGTGTTACATGCTACTCCATTCATATTGCTAACATTGTTTATTGCTATTTCATATAGTCTCTGGTAGTATTCCATTAGCCTCTCATAGGTAGACACAACTATAAGATGATAACAGTGGCAGTGATGATGTTTTAAACCCCTCTTACAGATTAATGAGACTATCATCACAGAATCTTGCAAAGAAAGCTTGACCTGTCTTCCTTCTGGAAAAGTAAGTCATAGAACAAAAGAATGTAGTTCACTTGAGGACTGTGAAATAAAGAATGGTGTTCGTGGCTGCTATCCAAAACCTAATGGTGAGTAAAACCTGAACAGTAATGTCACGGGTTTCGTATCTTGTGGGTTTTTTAAAGCTGTGCGCATAACTGGCAAAAAAAATTGGTTGTGCTGTAATAATCGCTATTTTATAGGTTAAGAAATAATGAGGGTGGAGACCACATTGCTAAATTAAATATAGACAATGAAATTCAAGTAAGGGTTTTAATTTTGCAGTGCAAACAGAATAAAGTCCAAAATAATAATAAAAAAATAAGCAACTGTTCAAACTATGAAGTTAATACCCAGTTCCAAAGCCATAAGTAAAGAATAGTGAATGTAATATATATATTATATGGTACATATATATGGTATTATGTTTGCACAAGCAGCAAGCACATTTTTGGTTTCTGCTAAAAATACTGCTACACTAGTTTAAAAATTCACACTCCATGTTGTGCCAAACCACCCACATCAGTGTAGACATAAGTTCTGATCACAAAAATACCAGAAGGTTAATATCTGTAGTAAAAATTTTGATTTATTGTGGAATGTTTATTAGTCAGGATAATCATTTCCAAGTCATTATTTTAAATAATTTACATTTCATCATTATCATATATTAAAACATATTTCATAACTATTCCCCTAGCTTCACCAGGTATCTGTTGGGTCATGGGAGATCCACATTATCGTACCTTCGATGGTGAATACTACAACTTCATGGGTAACTGTACTTACATCATGGCTAAAAACTGCCATGTAGACAATGATTACCCAGCATTTGAAGTACAGGCCATCAATAAACGCACTGGAAGCTCGAAAGGCACGAGTGTCAGTGGAGTCATCATTCAAGTTTATGGCCAAACCATCACCATTGTCCAACAAGAGAATGGGCTTGTCAGAGTGAGTTTCAGTATTTGGTTAAGCATTACCCTGTTAATAGCAATTGGAAATTTAAAAAAGATTTGATTGTTTTAATGTTCATGTTCTAATATATTTCAGATTAGTGATTCGCTTTGGTACCTTCCAATCTCTTTGGACAATGGCAAAGTAACACTTCAGCAAAGTGGTCTCTCAGTAATAATCGAGACAGACTTTGGATTGTCAGTCCAGTATGACTGGGATCAGTATTTGGTGGTGAAAATACCAGTTAGATTTATGGGAAGGATGTGTGGCATGTGTGGGAACTTCAATGGAATTAAGGGCGATGACCTTGCCACTTCCAGTGGCAGTGAAGCAGGCAGCATTCCACAACTGGGGAAGAGCTGGAGAGTACCAGGTTCTGTGGGTGAAGCCTACTGTACAGATGATTGTGTGGGCCAGTGTGAGAGTTGCCAGGAAGTATCATGGTTTAAACATCTAGCAGCAGAGTCATTCTGTCACTTGGCTACCATACTTACTGATGGTCCTTTACGTGATTGCAGTGCTCTCATTGACCCCAAGGTTTTCTATGAAAACTGTCTTCTGGATTACTGCATGGGAAAAGGATTCAAGAATTTTCTATGTAAAACATCAGAGATTTATACAGATGCTTGTCAGCGAGCTGGCATTCATGTGCACGACTGGAGACACATCATTGGTTGTCGTAAGTTTTATGAAACTTGTTATTTTGGTCATAGAATATGAAGTGTTACTTAAGGATATAAAATTTTGGTAAACTTTTTCAGTTCTCAATTGTATTTGTACTATACTGGCTTACACAGTATATGACTCTCGATATAAATATATATACTGTTTATAGAGATACAAAGGTTAATTAAACAGTAATATATGTTTTATTTATTGGCTGCATTAAGTATTCACCCCAAGAGCACCACCCTAGGCTGCAACATCTGCAAGTTTTCTATGACATGATCCTTTGCAGCTTTGTAATTCTGCAAAATGTTTGCCCATTTTTCTTGAAGGATTTGTTTAAACTCAAGCATTCCTATGATATGATGCTACCACTACCACCAAATAGCACCAAAATGCTTCATTACAATTTTTATTTGCCAAAAATGTAAAGCATTTTTGCACAATAATTTTTTTTTAATCGCAAAAAATATAAAGCATTTTGCTTAATATATAGATTTATATAGAGGGGGCGCTTCAATATTATGAGCTATTTTTTAGGTGAAGATGGGTGAATTTCTATGTATATTACTAAAGCAGTTTCTTGTAGATATCTGTAAACTTCTTTTGAACAAGAATGTATGGATTTACTGAAAATATTTTTTATCCAGCAACGCCTAAATGTCCAGCAAACAGTCACTTTGAGACCTGTGCCTGCCCTGCTACATGTGAGAATCCCACTCCTTCTGCCGATTGTAAAACAAACTGTCTAGAGGCTTGCACCTGCGATTATGGATACTTGTGGAGTGGAAACAAGTGTGTCCCTAAGAATCAGTGTGGCTGTGTGTACAAAAATGGCGGTGAGGAGCGTTACTTACAGGCTGGAGAATCCATCTGGGCTGATAACAGTTGCACTAACAACTGCACTTGCAACCCGACAAATGGTAAAATTATTTGTGAAAATGCTCAGTGCCCAGTTGGAACAGCTTGCAATATTAATAATGGAATCAGAGCCTGCCAACCACTCTCTCATGCCAGCTGTAATATTTATGGAGATCCTCATTACAACACATTTGACAACACCACCTATGACTTCATGGGCACCTGCACTTACACTGCCGCTCAGGGATGCCACCTAGATGGAACGCAACTTACCCCATTTACAGTTGTAGTAGAGAATGAGGAATGGAATGAAATCCAAGCTACTCCAAATGTGTCTATGGCCAAGGTGGTTGCTGTGGAGGTCTATGGTATGATATTAGTCCTGAGAAGAAATCAGATACATCAGGTCATGGTTAGTATATTCTTAATAACAGTTTTACATATATGTATGTATGCAACATACATATATGATGTAAGGTTTATACAATAATGTAATATAAATTGCTCTGTTTTCATTATGTTTGTAGTGTAATTTGTAAAAATAATTAGCAAATTACAATATACTACCTAATCAACAGTCTTTAAGACTCCTGTGTAGGCTAGGTCATTTTTTACTAATGGTAATTTCAAGCTACAATGGAATTCAGGGATTACCTGTATTGAGTTGTGTAAACATATTTCTTATCTGGTTTAGTATTCTAAAGTGTTCTAGAATGTTTTTGACCAACCTTTATTTGTAGAATTTTGTTAATATAAATATAATTTACCAAAGCATTATCTGAAACTACTTTTCTTTCAGATTAATGGTGTCCTAACTAATATCCCTTTAAGCCTCAATAATGGTGAAGTGATAGTCCAGCAGGAGGGCAACAATAATGTGATCATTACAAATTTTGGACTGAAAGTGGCCTATGACATGATTTACCATGTTATTATCACAGTCCCCAGCACTTATCTTGGAAAGACCTGTGGTATGTGTGGAAACTATAACGGAAATAAGAACGACGATTTCCTGCTGCCAGATGGCATAGAAACCAAAGATATAAAAACATTTGGAGCGGCATGGAAAGTGGCAGTTCCTGGTGTTGTGTGCGATGATGGCTGCAGTGGGGATTTCTGTCCAAAGTGCCCTGAAGATAAGAAACTTGTATTTGAAAAGGACTGTGGCATTATTACCAACCCTGAAGGTCCATTTGCTGCCTGTCACAGTATAATTAACCCTGAATCCTACTTTAGAGATTGTGTTTATGACGTCTGCATGGGTGAAAGTGATCAACATATGCTGTGCCACAGTGTCACTGCATACATGACTGCCTGTCAGGACTATAAAGTTTCCATTAAGAGCTGGAGAACACCAACATTTTGCCGTAAGTGAATATGTAATAATTAGGTATATAAGAGGTAACAACAATGAGCTGAAAAAGATGTGAGTAAAAAAAATGCATATAAACTAAAAGTAAAAGAAGAAACTTTAGATAATTTATTAATATTTAACAAAAAACTAAACTTACCAGCATCATATTTATGCAACTTAGCCTACTAAAAGTTACCAAAATTACCCACACCATTTGTAAATACAATCAAATGTGTTAGATAAAGTGAAATTTTTTCCTATTTAACTGAAGTTTCACCAATCAATTACTTTATTTTTAACTTGTTTTTAATGGTTTAATACATTGAAAAGATTTCTCAAACCAAACCTTTATCCTTGTTCTCTGTAGCTCTGAAGTGCCCTGACAACAGTGCCTATGAAATTTGTGCAACGGCATGTGACACACCTTGCCCTGGCCTCTCTGATGTCATCAAATGCAATGTTCAGACCTGTGTTGAAGGCTGTAGGTGTAAACCTGGATTCTTCAACAATGGAACAGGCTGCGTTAAAGAGGATCAGTGTAGCTGTTATGCGAATGGCAAAACCTTAAAGGTAAGTTACCTCTTTTACTTTTTTAAGTAAATCTTAAGCAAAGTCACATTTAAGTAATTTAAGTAAATTGCCTGCATTTGCTCATATGATTAACTTTGTTGTGCATCTACAGGTCACTTTGTATATATGACAACAAAAAATGTATGAAAGAAAAACACTCAAAATATATTTACAATGCAGTGAGTTTCCAATATTTATTGACATTTCTTAAAGACCAGCAGGTCCAAGAAGCATAATTATGATTAATGCACTCAGTAGTGAAAGTTTGATCTCTTAATATAATAAAAACTTCTTAGTCCAACCCGCAAGAATTCTCTTGACACAAGAACTCACACACACCTAAATTGGTCCTGTTGCTTTAGGAAAATACTCCAAATATCAACTTATGTGTATAAAAGACACCAGTCACAGAATCACCCTCTTTCATTCAAACCTTTACACTACTATGGGAAAGACCAAAGAGCTGTTAAAGAACGTCAGGGACAATATTGTAGACCTGCACAAGGCTGGAATGGGCTACCAGACTATCAGATTGTTGCCTTGGCCATAGGTTTTGGGTCAATGTAATGCTAGAAGACCCATCCACCACCCATCTAAGTGTTCTGGCTAAGGCCAAGAGGTTCTCATCCAAGATTCTATAGTGCATGGCCCCATTCATGTGGTAAAGTCTTTCTGTACCCTTAGTAGAAAAATAGCCCCAAAGCAGAATGTTTCCTTCTCCATGTTTGACAGTGGGGATGGTGTTCTTGGGGTCATATTCAGCATTTCAGCATTCAGAGATTTTGCATGGAGCCCCAGAACAAGGGTGATTGACTTATCTTGTATTTCTTCCGTTGTCGAATTATCGCGCCAACACTGGTCTCTTTCTAACCAAGTGTTTTGCTGATGGTCTTGTAGCCCATTCCAGCCTTGTGCAGGTCTAAAATCTTCTTCCTGACATCCTTTGACTGCTATTTGGTCTCACTCATGGTGGTGGAGAGGTTTGAATGGAAGAGGATGATTCTGTGACGGGTGTCTTTTATACACATAATGAGTTAATATCAGGAGTTCTTTCGTAAAGAGACAGGATTCATTTGGGTGTTTGGGAGTCAGAAATCTTGCTGGTTGGTAGGGGATATTTTGGGCACTTCTAACATAATTGAAATAATCTTTGAATAATATCAACTAGACTGTAATGCTCTCTGTCCATCTTTTAAATTTCAGTATTCAGAAAGCAAACTTTATGATTCCAATTAATATCCATATTAGTAAATATACACATATGTATAGGGAGCCTAATATTGCAATACTTTGATAACGTACAAAGAAAACTCGTGGCAGAAAATGTGAAAATGCTTTATTTAAACAATGTTTTTTTTTTGTTTTAAAGAACACCCGTCGCCTTTTGTGTTAAAGATAATACAATAAAGTAGCATAAATGATGCAAAGTAGCAAAATTTTTAAATGTTAGAGGGAAAGGATAACAAAATGACATATAAATGGCAAGATTGTACGCATTCTAATAAAGAAAATAAATTGCCTCAGTTTTGTAGACAGTGCATCTATTGATGATAGGTGATACAATTTATAATTTAGATAACAGATCATGAATATCTGTTAAATTCATAATTTATTTATTATCTTTTACAGATTGGTGAGGTTGTTGTCACTGATGACTGTCAAGAAAAAATTATATGTCAAAACTCTGGTATAATGAAATATGAAAGCATGAAATGTAACACTGATGAAGCATGCCTGGTTGAGAATGGTGTTCGAGGATGCTACCCCAAACAGTGCATGCTGGGAAATGCAGGCTCCATCACCCTTTTCAATGGAACAACATGGAACGTACCATCTATAGGGGCCTTTGACTTGGTGAAAGTATGTGACGATAGTGTTATGGGCATATGGTTCCGTGTGGTGGCGGTGTTGCAAGAGAGAAATGGGGTCCTCTCAACTACAGCTGTAAACATATTCTTTGAAAATGTTCTTGTTACTGTAACCAGCCAAAATGAGATTTGGGTAAGAAAGTACTCTTTGTATCATTTTGCAAACCAATATGTTCCCTTCAGAATAAAATTAAACATTGAAATGTTGCAGAAATATTACTTCCTTTAACTAATCTGATGTTTTTTTTTCTTTCTTTTTCTTTCTTTTTTTTTTTTTTTTACAAATTTAGTTCAACGGTAGAAAGATGACTTTACCTATTATGGAAAGCAATGGGGTAACTGTTAAGGTCATCGATCAGACGGTGATCATTGAGAAGACAAATGCCATTAGATTGTCCTACAGCCTTTCACAGGGTGTCATAATCACAGTGAACAATGGAATTGCTGATAAAGTTTGTGGCGCTTGTGGGAAATTTACTGGATCTATTTCAGGTGAAAGCATAATGCTCTATATGGATCAATACAGAGCTCCTGATTTTCCCACCTGGTGAGTATACTGTACCTGCAAAATAAAAATGTAAAAAAGAACACATTCTATTTAAAATATTGTATATGTATAACAAGTGGAAAATTCTTTATATTGGAGATGTGAATGATAGCATAGTTTAATCAGATCTTTTTAACCAGTTGTGCTGTTTTTTTAGTAATAGATTTGTGTAATGTATATAAAAGGTCACATATGCATGTGTAGTACAAACTGCATCATAAAATAGTATATAATCATTTAATTAGAATTAATTAAAGTGACAAATGCTTGCAAGCCAAACTATAATATCTCATTTTTTTGTATTTTAGCACCATGTGATGGGAATTTCGAGGCTGAGAACATCAACCAAGCAAAAATATTGGATAATATATGACATAATTTCCTGCATGATTCTCTGCAATTCTAAATGAATTAATATAATAATAATATTCTATGAAATTATAAATCAAAATAAATAAAACACTTGCAATATAATATGATGTTCTTGTTTTATCCATCCATGCATCCATCCATCCATCTATGCATCCATCCATTTATCTATTTATTAAAGATCACAGGTCCTCTTTCAAAAATAAAATAACTTTTGAAAGTGTGTCCGGGTTTGTGTTTGTTTCTTTGTCTGTGATCCTCGTGAAAAATCCAAAAAGAACTACCATGAATGCAAGCTCAAGTGTTTGTAATAACCACTGCATTCCCCTGACTTGAACATTGCTAATTGTGCACCATTGTGTAGAATGTGCACATGCATGGCAGTATCTCACAAATAGTATCTGAGATAACAGTATCTCTCATGCATAATGAATAGTATCCGAGTGGTTACATTTTTACAGTTTGATTTTTTTCCTCTCTCATTGCTTAAAAATCTCAAAATATCACTTTGATTTCCTGTATTCTCTAATTTCCATTGGCTCTGTTTCTTCTCTTTTTTCTTTTGGAAGAGCGCTTTATTCCCTGTTTGAGGGTTTAAAAGCAGTGAGTGGAGGCCATTCCCATCAAAATTAAGAACACACTACAGTAACCACATTTAAGATTCGTAATTTCTCTGCTATGGAAAGCATCCAGCTCAGTTAGTTGGCTCTTTGACAGAGAATATCTTATCATTAGAGGAGTGCATCAAAAGTCTAGAGAGAATTAGTGAGTGCAAGAGCAGTCTGGAAAGTCTGGATGCCCTAGGTGGAGTTAGCATTCCCCCGACCCCCGCATTAGAGCCCTCGCAGCAGGGCGAGTGGGTGACGACTCAGCGGCATACTTGCAAAGCCAAAGCTAATGCTAAGGCTAACCCATGGGAGCACTATTTCTCTAGGCTTCACGTGTTTAACAGGTTTGCTCTCATCAATGAAGAAAGACTGAGAAACTTCAAAGAGCTCTGGTTATAGGAGACTCTATTCTGAGGCACATGAAATTAGCTAGAACTTTAGGGGCAGCAGCAGCACAGGTCAGGTGTATACCAGGAGCCAGGGCACCGGACATAGCAGGTCAGCTTAGGTTTCAGGAAAGCACAGGTTCTCTAAGATAGTTTTTCACATAGGAGCTAATGATATACGCTTTCGACAGTCAGAGGTTACTAAGAGTAATATTATAACGGTGTGTAAATTAGCGAAGGCAATGTCCAATGTAGTAACATGCTCTGGCCCCGTCCCAATGCGGTGTGGCGATGTAGCTTACAGCATGGTATGGTCGCTGAACTGTTGGATATCTGAGTGGTGCTCCAAAAACAATGTGGGCTTCATAGGTAATTGAAGCAATTTTGAGGGCAAGGCTGGCCTGTTAGGGCGGGACGGTATACCTCCCACTCGGGAAGGGGCTGCTCTTATTTCTTTTAGTATAGGTCATAGTCTCAGAACAGCATTAGTTAACAAGGGACTGTCCAGAGCCAAGGCCAGGGAGCAGACAGACAGGCTAAACCGACCGTCTGCTAGCTGCACAAAGTTGTCACTCAGGATCCACCATATTGAGACTGTGTCTGTCCCCCGAGTGAAACCAAAATGTAGAAATTCTCAAAAAGTATGTTTAAGTACCTGATTAACTTTAAATTAAATAGGACTGAATGCACAGCCAGCTCCTCTGATCTAAAGATTGTTGAATATTAGATGTCTCATGTCAAAAGCGCTGACTATAAACAAAACGACCAGGAGTTTAAAATAATGTGTTTGACAGAAACGTGGATTAAACAGAATGAATATGTAGCATCAAATGAAGCGAGTCCTCCTGGGTATAGTTACATACACCAGCCCCGTCTAAATGACAAAGGAGGTGGAGTCGCCGCTATTTATAATAATAATCTAAACGTCACACAAAAAAATAAACACAAATGTAAAACATTTGAAGTTCTTTACACCAACATATAATATTTAGTGTCCAAAAGTAGGTCTTTTCGGTCAATTCCATTAATTATTATTAATGGACCCCCAGGGCACTACTCTGATTTTCTCATACAATTTGCAGATTTTGTCATAAATTTTGCTACTTCTTTAGACAAAGCTTTCATTGTTGGTGACTTTAATATTCATTTTGATAATTAGGAAGACTCTTCAAGAGCAGCTGTTGTTTCCATTCTAGATTCAGTGGGAATTAATCAGAATGTTATAGGACCCACTCATAGTGGTGGACACACTCTTGATTTGTTATTAACATTTGGATTAAAAATAAATTTTTTTGTCATAATTCCACAGTCTGAAGCTATTTCAGATCATTACCTTATCTCTTATAAAATCTGCCACAGTCTTTGGCAGATTTGCCAAAATCTAAACGTCTGGCAGAGGTACAATCTGCCATTAGTACCTCGTCAGCTACAGCAGCGGGTTTTATCAATAATAGAGTCTTTCCGGAGTCTCCAACTGCACAGTGTCTTAACTGCCAACTGCTTTAACTTTTATACAACAATAAGGACACATAATAATCCATATCCTTCTCTTCCTGTCACCCCCCCCTTTCTCTCATAAGGTTTCCTCCTTATGCCATCTCAGTAAGATTTTTCTTGCCACAGTCGCCACCGGCTTGCTCATTAGGGAAAAACTTAATGCAAGTTATACACTTTTGCAGCAAAGAAAAACTTGTGTTATAATGTAACTGATTACATTGTGAAGATTTAGAATTCAGACATTCAGTAAACACATTGAACAACAGTGTTTTCGACAGTGACGAATCAAAACACTACGAACACTCTAGACAACAAAGAACGAACTCTAAATGTGCACGTGCACAGGTCTAACCTACTAGACTTCATGTAATATAAGCCTTAATAGCCCTGCAGTAAATGTGCTGTGTGCTTGTGATTGATGAATGTGCAGGGTAAAAATCCAAGTGAAATTGCATTAAATCTGGTTGTTTTAAAAAATGTAGTTTCCTGTTATTGACTAATCTGCATTTTTGTAGATTTACATTTTATTCTCATTAATTCCCATATATTTCCTTTAATTCCCATGGAAAGTTTCCAGTCTTGAAAATAAGTAATTATAGAGATGTATTTCTAATTATAAAAAGTCATTATAGAGTTTATTAGAGTTTATTAGAGTTTTGGAATGCCATGCAGTCTTGAATTTAATCAGGACATTAGTGTCTATTGAGTTTGATATATCTTCTTATGTATATGTTATCTTTTTTAGATTAGGCTGCTGGATCTTGTTCCAACCCTCATTAATTTTAAAATCTGATAACATGCGGTCTGTGAAGATACACTTGAAACACAAGGCCATGTTTGAATAGCTATCTGTCTCAGCTGCACATACACAATACAATGTATAGCTGGTGTAAAAATTGTCTTACACATTAGTTAGATGCTAATATCTTTTATTTATATAATCCAATGTAAAATTAGAGCAAAGCATATAGGATCTTGTTATCATGTCACACAGGGAATTTAACAAAAGGCACTTGGAAAGTCAGATGCGCTCCATAAAGCAAAATATTCATTGAAGCCTTGATGCTGGACATTTAACATTTTGTTGTCACTTCCACAGGCACCACACACCTTTTGCGACATTTCATAACTCAAGCTCAATTCAAGGCCAAGTGAAAGACTAAAAGACACTCTCAAGCTATCCTTCTTTTCAATTGTGAGTGTTTCTTTAGTTAACTGAACCGTCACTTCATTGTTCAGCTGCTGTGGCAGAGTGACAAGTTTTCCATTGATCTGAAAAACAAAACAAAACAAATACTTTATATATGATAGAATAGCCAGAATAGAATAGCCTTTATTTGTCACATATACATTACAGCACAGTGAAATGTTGTTCTTCACATATCCCAGCTTGCTTGGAAGCTGGGGTCAGAGCACAGGGTCGGCCATGATACGGCGCCCCTGGAGCACACAGAGGGTTAAGGGCCTTGCTCAAGGGCCCAAGAGTGGCAGCTTGGCAATACCGAGGCTTGAACCCCCGACCTTCCGATCAGTAATCCAGCGCCTTAACCACTGGAGCCACCACTCCCCCAATTATAATATAATATAAATTATATAATTATATATAATACAATTATATAATTATGATGTAAATTATAATATAATATAAAATTTGTCAGAATTATTGATAAGTTAATAATTTTAAATTTTAATTTCTTTTACTTTAACTAAATTAAACTTTTGCAAAACAAAATGTTTGTGCATATATTGTTTTAAGGTATATTTTATTTTGCTTTTGCAACATTTGTCTAAATCAGTTAATTTCTTATTTTCTTTTGGAAAAAAAAAAAATAGGGTTAGAGTTCAATCTTTCTGTTCAATGTATATTTATTTTATGATTAACACAACTCACAAATACAAAACAACTTTTGTAAAATGTATCTTGTTTGCAGACACAGTTTTTTTATGTTTTCACATTCCATGTCAATTTTTGCAGAATCATAATCCTACAGTTTTAAATTATCTTTTAGACACTTTGAAGAAGCTAGGGAAGTTGCAACTTAAACTACACCTGGATTAGAACTGGCATTATGCCTCATTTTAGCTTTATTGTATATACATTGTTTTTTTTTTATATATATATATATATATATATATATATATATATATATATATATATATATATATATATATATATATATATATATATATATATATATATATATATAATGAGTGCTTTAGAATTGCATTTAGGATACATACCCAAGTGTCCTGCTTGCTGGTGACAGTAATAAAGATGTCTTTAAAGTAGACATACACAGCCAGAACACTGCTTTCGCTTCCAGAAGGTCCTAACTCAACCACTACTCTGAACCATTCAGCTTCAAGAGCACCATCACAAACTTTCACTAGCTCATAGGCTCCTACAGATGTGATGCCCCAGGTTTCTCCACTGAAAAGGCTAAAGGAGCCACTAGCCTCCAAACGGCACTGCCTTGGGTAGCATCCACGAACACCATTCCTAATTCCGCATACCTCATTACTTCCACAAATTATACTTTCTTTTTTTAAATGTCCAGATGGAAGACAGGTTAAACGTTCTTGACAGTTCTCTGTGATGATAGACTCACCAATCTACAAATGTAAACATGTTTATAATTGAAATACTTTGCAATGTGACTTTGTGAATGTCTCAGTTAAGTATAAGGTTAGCATAAGTTAATTATATACTTCATCTTATTTTTTGCGTAAGTCCTACCTTATAGGTGTGTCCATTCTCATAGCAGCCACATTGATCTGCTGTAACACAGCCAGTCCCATTGTTAAAAAATCCAGGTTTACACATGCAACCCTCAGCACAGGTCTGAATATTACACTTTATCACACCAGAAAGGCCAGGACATGGTGTGTCACATGCTTTTGCACAGATTTCATAGACAGTGTTGGGAGGACATGTTAACGCTGCAAAAAAAAAGATATCAACTTAGATTAACTGGAAATGAGAATACCGTTGCAGTTAAAAGCGGTATAAAATGAGTTTTGTTCTTACGACAGAATGTAGGTGTTCTCCAGTTTTCAACCATGACTCCAAAAGTCTGGCAGTCGGACATGTAGGCAGCGACACTGTGGCACAGCATATGTTCATCTCCCTCACTCATGCAGACGTCATAAACACAATCTTTGAAGTAGGATTCGGGGTTAATTATACTGTGACATGCAGCAAATGGACCTTCAGTGTTGGTAATGATACTACAGTCCTTCTCAAACACAACTTTCTCATTTTGAGGGCACTTTGGACAGAAATCACCACTGCATCCATCATCACACACAACACCAGGGACTGCTACTTTCCATGCTGCTCCAAAAATCTTTTTATCTTTGGTTTCTTTCCCGTCTGGCAGCAAGAAATCGTCATTCTTATTACCATTAAAGTTTCCACACATGCCACAGGTCCTTCCTGCATATGTGCCAGGGACTGTGATGATAACTTGATAAACCATATCATAGGCCACTTTTAGACCAAAGTTTGTAATGATTACATTATGATAGCCCTCTTGCTGGACTATCACTTGCCCATCATTGAGATTTACAGGAATGTTGGTTAAGATACCATTAACCTGAAAAAGCAGGTTGAAATACATCATGATCTACTCATTAGCTTTCTTTAAATATTTAACATTTAATACTGTAAATAACCATTTTGTTCCTTAGCAAACAAGCTGTCAACTGGCATCATCTAAGCATTTATATAATAAAATTGTTATTAAGAATATACTAACCATGACCTGATGTAGCTGATTTCTTCTGAGTATTATAGTCATGCCATAGACCTCCACAGCGACCACCTTGGCCATAGAGACATTTGGAGTTATTTGGATTTCAGTCCATTCCTCATTCTCTACTACAACTGTAAATGGGGTGAGTTGTGTTCCCTCTGAATGGCAGCTCTGAGCTGCAGTGTAAGTACAGGTGCCCATGAAGTCATAGGTGGTGTTGTCAAATGTGTTGTAGTGTGGATCTCCATAAATATTACAAGATGCATTTGGTACTTGGTGGCAGTCTCTGATTCCTTTAACAACATTGCACGCAGTTCCAATTGGACAGCTTGTGTGTTCACATATGACCTCACCATTATTCGAATTGCAGGTACATTTTTTGCTGCAGGTGTCATCAGCCCAGATGGTTTCTCCAGCCTGTAAGTAACGCTCCTCACCTCCATTTTTGTACATGCAGCCACACTGATTCTTAGGGACACACTTGTCTCCACTCCACAAGTATCCATCGTCACAAGTGCAAGCCTCTACACAGTTTGCTTTACATTCAGCAGAAGGAGTGGGATTCTCACAGGTAGCAGGACAGGCACAGGACTCAAAGTGACTGTATGGTGGGCAACTAGGGTTAGCTATAAAGAAGTAGAAAAAGAAAAAGAATACATATGTTACAGGAGGCATAGTTAGTTAATATTTAAATATTCTAAGTGACAAATCAATATTTTATCTTTTGCTTATATACAATGGAATTAAAATATTATGAAACATGAGAACAATAGCAAAAGCCCTAAAGTTGTAAAAATGTATATATTTTATTATCTTCACTTGTTCTTTTTATTTATCAGTCAGCCACTGGGAAAGCACTGTAATCCATCATAGTGTGTATTACATTAGAACTCCTTTTGCTGTTTCTCAGATAAGTAAGATGTCATGTATATTTGGTCATGTATGGTCAGTGCTTTAACTTTTAAGACTTAAACTGAAGGCATTTCCGAATTCCACAAGAAGTTAACAATAAGATATTAACAATTTAATCATTTAATAGGATGTCAATCATTTCGTAGGATGTACATTTTCACATTTCAGGGCTTTTATACAACATATTTACAGGTAAAATTTTCGGATACTTACAGCACTTTAAGAGGCCTCTCCAGTCATAAATATGTACACCAGCTTGCTTACAGGCATCTGTGTATATCTGAGCAGTTTGACATAAGAAATTGCTGACATCTTTGCCACTGCAGTAGTCAAATAGGCAGTTGTCATAGAACACATTGGGGTCAATGACACTTTTGCAGACATGCAAAGGTCCTTTTGTGAGAAGGGTAACAACACTACAGCTAAATTTTGCATTCAAGCGTGTGAACCATGACACACCCTCACAACCCAGACACTGCCCTGGACACTCATCTTGACAGAGCGCTTCTCCTGGTAAACCTGGCACTCTCCAGCTCTTTCCCAGTTCTGGAATGGTGTTTGCTACATGTCCAATGGGAGTAGTGAGGTCATCCTCTTTCTTCCCATTGAAGTTCCCACACATACCACACATCTTTCCCTGAAAGCTCCCGGGGACAGTAATTACCAGATATTGATCCCAGTCATACTGAACTGACAAACCAAAATCTGTGTGCATGGTAACTGAGAGGCTGCTTGCTTTAAGTTTCAAACGACCATTGTTCAAAGATATTGGAAAGTTCCAAAGTGAACCATTAATCTGAAATAGATGAAATGGAATTTTAGCATGGATAAATAGTAAAATTTTATTATGAAAGTTTGGTTGTATATATATATATATTTTTAAATAATGACTCATACCTTTACAAGCCCATTCTCATGCTTGTTAAAGGTGATTGTGTTCCCATACACCAAAATTGTGACCACGGAAATTAGCGTATTTTGTGTGTTGCCATTGCGTTCATTCTTAGTGTTAATCTGAAATTCTGGATGGTCATCATCTATGTGACAGTTTTTGGCAATAATGTAGGTACAGTTTCCCATGAAAGTATAGTAACTTCCATCAAACGTGCTGTAATGTGGGTCACCCATAACCAAACAGGTACCCACTGGAGCAGCTGGTGCATTTTGGGCATCTAAGTTAAGATCATTCATTTGACAATCTTCTCCTTGACATGAGACACTGATGCTGTTACAGAATTCTAAAAACAAACAAAAATATAAAAAATAACCCTATATAACCCATCTTTATATTCAGTGGTGGACAAAGTACACAAACCATGTATTTGAGTTGAACTAGAGATACACTCAGTCAAATATTACTCCAGTAAGTGTAAAAGTGCCCCCTTTTAACTTTCACTTTTTACAAAAGTATTTGTCTTCATATATATATACTTAAGTATCCAAAGGACTATGATTTATTATGCTTATAATGTTCCTATTATCATTTTTGTTACAAGTCTCTTTGCTTAATCATTTCAGTTTATGTGAAACGACTCTAATGTTACACTTAACACACCAATCTATTAATAGAATGATATTAATGAGTCAAACGCTGATTGATATCTATTACAATTATCATTAACCCAAAACCTTCCTTCCAAGAAATCATGCAAATAAGACCACAGGTGTTGTGGCAAGTTAGAGTCAGGAGTTTCTTCCATCATTTATTCCTCTTAAAATGTTCTGTTTTCTGTTGAACTGATGCTAAACTGTATGTTCATGCCATAAGTTTTTATCCACTCATAAAGAAAAAGATATTTGTCTTTAAAATGTAGCAAAGTTAAAGTAAAAGTCTCCCCTAATGGAAATACTTAATTAAATACAGATACATGAAAAACGTACTTAACAACTGACAATTACTTCGTTACTGTCCACCACTGCATATGCTTGGTCTTGGAAGCTGACTGAGATGTGGATTACTACATGGGAATTCTACTTAGAATTTTATTATTTAACAGTATTATTTTTTCTGGTCGCAAAAATCAGGACTTACCAAAGACAAGCAGAAAAGCGATGGTACAAAGAGCTGCTTTCATCTTTAAGCCTGTGACGAAGCGATTCCTCGGTTTGGTGGTAAACTAAATAAAAAACATTAAAAACAAACTAACTATTTTGCACTCACATAGTTATCAATGCATTAAAAAATATCAGTATGTGTTAAACAAGTTAATGGTACATACCGGACCTGCTTTTTTCTTGCAGTCGGTTAGGGTTTAGGTGCTGTCGCCTTATATTGTCCGGGTTGACTGAATCAGGGACCAATCAAAGCTAAGGAGTAACACTGCATGTGCACATCTATCATTGTACACGTGAAAGGTTCCACAACTAATCCAACATGTTCACTATTTCTGTGCGTGAGAACAAACTGTACTGTTACCCTAACAATCATTTGATAAATATCACGTGCAGTGCATGTATAACTTTTAGGTGTGGCAATATACTGTATATAAAAGAGCATATGTGAACACTGATTTTATATATTTGATGATATAAAATAAAAACAGGAACAATTGCTACAGATCAGTGTATAAGTATAAATCTTAGCCCAAACAACATTATAAGGGATTCCATTGCTTCAGAGAAAAAAGGAAAGAGTGGCTCCAGGTTCACCAAGACTGGAGAGATGAAGATTAAAAAAAAACATCTGAAAGTCTTATTTCCTGTTTTTTTTTTTGCTAAAATTACTTAATGTTTTTATTAACTTTCTAATCATATGTGTAAAATTCTCCTGCATCGATAGTGTTTTGGGTAAAAAGCCTGAAGAGTTATAAATCCTTTCTAGCTAAGAGTGATTTTCTCACAGATTGAATGTCATAAATTGATCAAGCTGTGGTGGCAAGTGATGTAACAGTTAAATGACACTTGTGATGAAACAGAGGCTGATTATGATAGCAATGAGCAGATGAGAGTCTAACAATGGTGGACAGTAACAAAGTAAATGTAATTTGTTACTGTAATTAAGTAGCTTTTTTTTTGCACATCTGTACTTTACTGAAGTATTTTTTTTATCTTATTTTATCTTTTATCTTATTTCACCACATTTCAAAGTCAAATATCTTACTTTTTAATAAACTATATTAACTATATTAATGAGTGAATAAAAACTTAACTGGTCAAGTTAAGTTTTGGTGATGTCTACTTAGCACGAACAGTTTAGCATCAGTTCAACAGCAAGCATAACATTTTGAGAGTAATAAATGATGGAGGAATCTCCTGACTCCATTTGCGCATTTCTTGTGGTAGTAGTTCAAAAGAAAAATTAGTCCTTGTACGATTCCTTCTTACAAGAATTCTCCTTCCAATCTAAGAAATATAGCCATAATAAATCACAGTACTTTGGATGCTTAAACATATTTGAATGCAAATACTTTTGTACTTTTTCTCAAGTAAACATTTAAAGGGAGCACTTTTACTTTACCTGGAGTAATATTTTACCTCAAGTAGATGGTTTGTGTACTTCATCCACCACTGGAGTCTACAGCATACAGTCATACCTTGTACAGCCTAGCAGCTCTTTATAAATATTTATATTATAAATATAGATCTACTATGTTTAACTATTTTCAAAGTAATATCATAAACTAGGGTTTCAGGAAATTTTCCACTCTAGTTTTATTGCAACATTCAGAAAAAAAGAGTTGAAACTAACCTAAAACATACTGGTTACTGAATAAGATAGATATTTTACTTATTTTTTTTCTAGGTTTAAGGAAATCTTTACTAATAATAATTAAGAATTAAGAATAATAATTATTTACTTTGTAGACCCAATGCCA
This sequence comes from Silurus aristotelis, assembly GCF_946808225.1. NCBI lineage: Eukaryota > Metazoa > Chordata > Actinopteri > Siluriformes > Siluridae > Silurus > Silurus aristotelis. The sequence continues at coordinate 7,323,050 of NC_139579.1, forward strand.
ATGCTTACATTTTGTTATTTAGAAGACGTGTACCGGATTTAACTCAAATATTATCTTGGTGGTTTTTGAGGTATTTTAGACATCTTCAATCAGTCTAACTGTCTTACCCCCTGCATATGGAAGGGTGATTTCTGTGGCAACAATGTGCTATTTTATTTTTTTTTACCATTTTGACAAACAAGTGCACTTATAGCTGTAACTATATAACTGTACATGTTTCTTGCTAAGTGAGAAAACTGCTGCCTTATAATTGTGCCATGAAAAATAAGCAAAGCAAAGGAACATTCAAATGCTTTTATATCATGGCCTTGTCTGAATACTTTGATAATGATTCTAATTTGTAGTTCAGGAAGGTTTAATCATCATTCTAAATGTATAAGTCACCTTGTAAATGTACATATATAACAACTTAAAGTAACTAACAAAATGTAACTGTTATTTCTATCCTTTGAATCAAAATTTGCACTGCACATATTTTCTTACTGTGGTGGTTTAAACATAGCTGTGGATTATCACACTTATTCCATGGATAATTGCCAGTACTGATAAGGTAAATCTACTATGGATATTTGATTTAGATGTGGCTTATCATTTACATATCTGTAGTCACTCAAAATATGAAAAGTATTTAATCAGAATTTGAAATGTATTAGTTGTAAATAAAAACGTTTGTGCTGATTAACATTTGTTCTATGGCTGATTGTGTGGCTCTGCCCTACCTGCATCTCCAATATGTCTGCTGATCTATTTTTCACTAAAGTGACCATAGTTATTTTTCCCTAAGTAGATAAGTGAGTGTAGAGATTAGTGGGGCGTTTGTATGTGCATGATGCTAGTGTTAAAAATGGATCAGCTCCAAAAAACTATTTGGACATATGATGGAGTATTTCTGTTCTGTGCCAAATACACTCCTTTTGGCTTCATGTAGAACGTGTTTTTCATGTAGAAAGTGTTTTTTGCAGAAAGTGAAAGAACCTTGCTCACTTACCATGTAGACATGTCCTGCAGTAGTGGTTGATGCTGCTGTTTTTCGTGATGTTAAATTTTAAGATCCGATTCTGGATCAAATATGTATGGCTGGATCTGATTGTTAGCCATATTTTATTATTAAATTATTATTAAATTAAGTTCTATCATGTTTTTGTTCCTGTATTATTTATAGTGATGTCACAGCTTGCAGTCAATTGCTATGCAAAAGCTGCACATGCTCCACCCATGGCACACCTCCAGGGGCTCAGTTGTTTTCAGAGAGAAGCATAAAGCTATATCTTTATTTTATAAATCAGATAAAACTAAAGACTCTTCGAGTTAAGTCAAGAAGCTTTTATTGTCATTTTTACCATATATAGCTGATGCAGTACACAGTGAAATGAAACAATGTTCCTCCAGAAACCAGGTGCTACATTAAACAACATAGCGCTACAGCACACAACATTATGTTACATAACAGAATGCAGAGCAAGGACTAAAGTAAATGTCCTTGCCAAATAAAGTGCATCGTGTGCAAAAGTGCAATCAGTGCAGACAAAAAACAGTGCAGACAGGACAACACAAGACTTTACGCCCTCTCTGTATGCTGACTCGTAGTTCTTGCTGATAAGACCACCACTGTTGTGTCATTGGCGAACCTAATGATGTGATTTCGAACTGTGCATAGCTACACAGTCATAAGTCAGGAGAGTGAACACCAGTGCTCATTTAATGGAAATGCTGTTCCCGATTCAGCAGAGGTGTCAAAAGTACACACATCCATTACTTAAGTAGAAGTACAGATACTCATGTTTTAAAATACTCGGGTAAAAGTTGAAGTACTGATTATACCTTTTTACTTAAGTGAAAGTAAAGAAGTCTTGGCTCTGACATGTACTTAAGTAAAAAGTAGTTATTACTTCTACCCATTTTAGCTGTTAATTGGACCTCACATCATATTAATGACAGACAGACAGACAGACAGACAGACAGACAGACAGATAGATAGATAGATAGATAGATAGATAGATAGATAGATAGATAGATAGATAGATAGATAGATAGATAGATAGATAGATAGATAGATAGATAGATAGAACATTGTCATTGCATTGTACAGGTACACAGCAACGAAATGCAGTTTGGCATCTACCAGAAGTAGATGTCAAAGAAGCAATACCGGAAGCAATCGTGCAAATAGTGCAGATAAATATGTAGCATATTTACAGCATGTGATATATATGTAAGCATATGTACAGTAATTAAATATAAAGGCTATAACAGTGCAGAGATGTGTGGAGATCATTAAGAGCCTTTGCTATGTTTCCACACGGACAGCTAACGAGGTGATACCGGAGAAACTGCACCTCTTCAAGTCAAGAAGCTTTTATATACAGTGAGGAAAATAAGTATTTGAACACCCTGCTATTTTGCAAGTTCTCCCACTTAGAAATCATGGAGGGGTCTGAAATTGGTTTGCACACACTGCAGGAGGGATTTTGTCCCACTCCTCCACACAGATCTTCTCTAGATTAGTCAGGTTTCTGGCCAGTCACTGAGAAACACGGAGTTTGAGCTCCCTCCAAAGATTCTCTATTGGGTTTAGGTCTGGAGACTGGCTAGGCCACACCAGAACCTTGATATGCTTCTTACAGAGCCACTCCTTGGTTATCCTGGCTGTGTGCTTCGGGTCATTGTCATGCTGGAAGACCCAGCCTCGACCCATCTTCAATGCTCTAACTGAGGGAAGGAGGTTGTTCCCCAAAATCTCGCAATACATGGCCCCAGTCATCCTCTCCTTAATACAGTGCAGTCGCCCTGTCCCATGTGCAGAAAAACACCCCCAAAGCATGATGCTACCACCCTCATGCTTCACAGTAGGAATGGTATTCTTGGGATGGTACTCATCATTCTTCTTCCTCCAAACACGTTTAGTGGAATTATGACCCAAAAGTTCTATTTTGGTTTCATCTGACCACATGACTTTCTCCCATGACTCCTCTGGATCATCCAAATGGTCATTGGCAAACTTAAAACGTGCTTGGACATGTGCTGGTTTAAGCAGGGGAACCTTCCATGCCATGCATGATTTCAAACCATGACGTCTTAGTGTATTACCAACAGTAAGCTTGGAAACGGTGGTCCCAGCTCTTTTCAGGTCATTGACCAGCTCTTCCAGTGATTTCTCACCTTCCTTAGGATCATTGAGACCCCACGAGGTGAGATCTTGCATGGAGCCCCAGTCCGAGGGAGATTGACAGTCATGTTTAGCTTCTTCCATTTTCTAATGATTGCTCCAACAGTGGACCTTTTTTCACCAAGCTGCTTGGCAATTTCCCTGTAGCCCTTTCCAGCCTTGTGGAGGTGTACAATTTTGGACAGCTCTTTGGTCTTGGCCATGTTAGTAGTTACTAATTGTATGGGGTGGACAGGTGTCTTTATGCAGCTAACGACCTCAAACAGGTGCATCTAATTTAGGATAATAAATGTAGTGGAGGTGGACATTTTATAAGGCAGAATAACAGGTCTTTGAGGGTCAGAATTCTAGCTGATAGACAGGTGTTCAAATACTTATTTGCAGCTGTATCATACAAATAAATAGTTTAAAATTCATATTTTGTGATTTCTGGATTTTTTTTTTTTAAATTATGTCTCTCACAGTGGACATGCACCTACGATGACAATATATATAAAATCATAGACATTTTACAGATTTGAATGATGTATTGTTTTTATCTGTACGATCAATAAAACAGTAATTTATGTTCGTGTCGCCATTATGAGGGAAAAAAAACACAAAACGCCACCCAGAGGGTTAATTGTGTAAAACATGGCGGATTTGGTTTTTGATTTGAGACTTTGTGCAAAAATAAAACAAAAGTTTACTGATTAAAATTATTTTTCGGTGGAGTTTTTTAAATTATTGTATATCTAAGTAAAGAAGCGACGTCGTGAATAAGTGTATGTTTTGCTGGAGGTTTTAATTTCGCCTCTTTTATATTTAGTTATTTATTTATGTATTTATACTTTTTATAAAAATGATAAAAACAGAAATGATAGCGTTAATAACATCTAGTGCCGTTTACAATAATTTTAATTTTGACAGCCAAATATATATATATATATATATATATATATATATATATATATATATATATATATATATATATATATATATATATATATATATATATATATAAATACAAAACGAATTAAAAATGTTGTTACCTAATGAATGTGTCCAGTCTGAACATCCACATATAGACCACAAGCAAAGAAAAAATGCTGATCATCATGAATGTGTCTGTTCTCAGTCATGTTTACATCACTGACTCCCTCTGTCTCATCCACGTTAACCCAAACTTCTTACTGCCTTCTGCCTGCTGATTCTTATCTTCGTAAAGAGTGAGAGTCAGGACTTTATACACCAGCGGATTGAAAAAGATGCGCAGTAACAGGAAATCGGTTGTTCTGCTGAAATCGGTGCGCAGTGAAAAAAAAAAAGTTATATTTCACCAAATCAATGGATTAAAACTAAAGTAACGAGCCGGTTTTAAAAATGTAAGAAGTAAAAAGTACAGATATTTGTGTAAAAATGTAATGAGTAAAAGTAAAAAGTCTGAAAAATAAATAGTGGAGAAAGTACTGATACCAGAAAAATCTACTTAAGTACAGTAACAAAGTATTTGTACTTCGTTAGGTTCAACCTCTGCGATTCAGACTGACGGAGATCTCCCAGTCAGGAAGTCCGGTAAAAAGTTGCAGAGGCAGGTGTTTAGACCCAGTAGACTCAGCTTCTCAATCAGGAGCTGAGAGATGATTGTATTGAATGCTGAACTGAAGTCTATGAACAGCATTCATACACAAGTGTCCTTATTGTCCAGATAAGGGCCAGATGGAGGGCCAGATGAAGGGTCGTGAAAATGACGACATGCAAACTACATAGGGTCCAGTGAGGGTGGAAGCTGGGTCTTGATGTGCCTCATGACGAGCCTCTCTAAGCACTTCAATACGGTAGGTGTAAGTGCGACAGGACGATAGTCATTGAGGCAGGGGGCACGGGGACTTTTGTTGTCTTCAGACACATAGGAACAGCGGTGCTGCTCAGGGAGAAGTTGAAGATGTTTGAGAAAACATCTGCTAGCTGTTCTGCACATTCCCTGAGCACTCTGCCAGGAACATTGTCTGGTCCAGCAGACTTCCGTGGGTTTACTCTGTTTAGAGTTTTCCTCACTTTAGCTGTGGTTAGACAGAGCACCTGGTCACTGGGAGAAGGGGTGGACTTCCTTGCATCCACATTGTTCTGCACCTCAAACTGGGTGTAGAAGTTGTTCTGGGAGGGAGGCATCACAGTCGCACACGGGTGAAGATGCCTTGTAGTTTGTGATTGCCTGGATGCCCTGCCACATGCTCTGGGTGTCTCTGCTGACCAAGAAGTGACTGTGGATTCTCTTGGATCGTCTCTCTGATGGCATGGGACAGTTTGGCCAGTGCTGTACTTAAGGCTGTCCTGTCCCCTGCTCTGAAAGTGGATTCTCTAAATTTTAGCACCACACACACTTTTGTGGTCATCCACGGCTACTGGTTGGAGCGTGTAGTGATGGTTTCGGAGATTGTCACGTCATTGATGCAATTGTTAAAGAATCTGGTCACTGATGTGTACTCCTCCAATTCGGTGAAGTCACCATTGCTTGCAGCATTCCTAAACATGTCCCAGTCAGTACACTTAAAACAGTCCTGAAGAGTAGAGATGGCTCCTGCTGACCAGGTTTTTCCTGTTTCAGAACCAGTTTAGAACATCTGATGAGCAGTCTGTATGCTGGAATTAATAACAGAAATAACAGCGATTTGGTCTGGTTAGCAGAGGTGGGGGCGGGGCTCTGCATGATACGCACCGGGGATGTTTGTGTAAACAAGATCCAGCATGTTTTCCCCTCTCGTTGCAAAGTCTACATGCTGATGGAGTTTAAAGAGCACAGTCTTAAAATTTGCAAGGTTGAAATCTCCAGCGATAATAACATTCTGCAGGTCGCTAATAGCCCAGTAGAGTTCACAGAGTTCACATTAACACTGGGGGAATGTACAATTCATCATTAAAACAGAGGTGAATTTCTGTGGTAGATAAAATGGCGGCATGTTACTGTCCTTTACTCCACTAGCGATGAGCAATAACTGGAGACAAATGCACAGAGTTCTTGCACCATTCCGTGTTGATATAAACCCACACGCCACCATCGCGAGTCTTACGGCACAGAGCTGCATTTCTGTCGGCACAAACGCGTCTAGCCCTTCTAGCTGGATGACTCTGTCGCTGAGCCACATCTCCGTAAAAACAAAGACTCTTCAGATGATAATAATAATAATAATAATAATAATAATATGATTGTGGGTGCACTGTAATCTTGTTTATTTGTGAAACACGTTTTTCACCAAATGTGTAGTTATAGATTAAGTTAATGTTATGGTAACCTTATCCAATATATGTACTGAAGTCTTGTAATTCACTTGTACTGCACTTAGTTGAACCATAAGTTCTGGCAATGATTTGTGCTCTTGTAAGATAGGGTTAGCTGGTGTTTGCATGATTAATTATTACACAATAAGCCGTTTTGTAATTTAGCTGTGTAAAAAAATGACAGCTACATTATGCACCTACCTACTTTTTCATAGAAGGTGTATTGTGTCTGTCAGACAAACTTATCTCATAAATCCACGTAAGTAGTAAGTAACAGATAAAGAAATGTACAATATGTACTACAATAACTACATTGGAACAATACAATAAGCATTTATCCATCAGGGCATCTTGGCATCAGGGCATTTCCTGTTAACACCTTAGGTCAACAAGCTAGAATTTGCTTATGCAACAAAACATTTTTGTGGAGATGAAGTGTAGAATAATTCACACCTTATTTTGCATCATGAAATATGCTTCCACACTATCTGGTAATTAAAATAAATGGGTAAAACATTTGCTGAACTCATTTACCTTTGAAGCCTTGCAGTCCTAATGTTGTGCCAAAGGTGTTAAAACATATCTATGCATTGGTTATCACATGCTACAACTGTTGAATAACTTTTAAATACAGAACTGTGAAACTAGGTTGTTATTTTTTTGGAATCAAAGTTTAGATAGGGTTTTTGAGATGAGTAGACTTATAAGTTCATTGGTCACTGGTGTGGGGATGGTGGCTAATTGGAACAGAGGGGAAAAACAGCATGGCAGACAGTAGAAAAAGCTGGCCATATGTACTTTTGATAGTCTGAAACTATTTCAGACTAGATGCAGTCTAGGAAAATGACTTTTTGAATGTGCTGTGTTGCCAGGATGAAGCCATATCATACTAGACTTGGATAAAAAGGTTTTATAAGGAATGAAATTCACAAAAAAAAAAAAAATTCAGAATCCACAGTATCATCTTTTTGCACATTCCCTCCTTCCATAAACCTTGACTGATGCATTTAAAAACATAGAACAACCAAGTTTACTGTAGAAGATGATTGAGACGGCAGGTTGAACAAGTATGTTAAATGTTATGATTCTTACCTGTGGCTAATAGCTGGCAGTTCACTTATGTTTCTCTTTGTGCTGCCAGTAACTGAAATAGCCAGAAACTCTGTCAAAATCACTGACTTATGTTTTAATATATATTTTGGCCATGATTATGTATTAAATTCTTCCCAGTAGTCTATTTTATAGCTTTTTTTTCTCAGGTGCACTGCTAAAAGTAGTGTCTATAAACAGTACTATATATATAATATATTTAAGGTTTCTATAGCCATGGCATCATAATGATGATATTGAGAGGTTGATTGATTCAGGTAGGAAACCACTGATGGCCTATACTGTATATATAAATTTTTTATTATATTTAGTACTTTAGGCAGACAGGTTCTTTCAAAATATATATATTTTGTCAACCACAGGTGTCAAACAAAAAATTAAGCATGAAAGCAAATGAAGTCCTAGCACCAAAGTTTACAGCATATGGTATTCCTAGTTATAGTTTCCCATCCAAGTGCTAAAGAGGCGAGATCAGATTAGATCAGGTGTTCTAAGAGTGGTATGGCCTGAAGAAAGTGTTGGCTTTGCGAAATGGCTATTCATTTATTTGTTTGTTTGTTTTACATAAATAAAAATTTTACACACACTTAAAAAAAAACAGACAGGGTGCGCTCTCTGCTGTCTCTGTCATCTCTCCTCACAGCAGTAGTGGATCAAGTATACAAAGCATGTACATGATAAAAGTAGAGATACAGTAGTTAAAATATTACTCCAGTAAAAGTGCTCCCTTTAATCTTTTACTTGAGTAAAAGTACAAAAGTATTTACCTTCAGATCTACTTAAGTATTCAAATAATAATGATTTATTATGGCTGTAATGTTCCTATTATCATTTTTATCAACTCAGTTTATGTAAAGACTAATGTTACTCTTCACACACCAATCGATTAATAGAATTATATTAATGAGTCAAACACTGATTTATATCTAATAAATTAGCATGAGCCCAAACCCTTCTTTTCAAGAAATCACGCAAGAAATGTCACAGGTCTTGTGGCAAGTTGGAGTCAGGAGATTCTTCCATCATTTAATTCTCTTTAAATGTTCTGCATGCTTTTCAACAATGCAATGGCGGTTTTAGCTTGAATGACTCCCTGGGCGAACCACGCCATGATCCATTGTCTCTCCCATTGATTAGTTTTAGCTTTGAAAAGCTCCTCTCTGCTTCTGGATGAGTAAAACATATTCTCAGAGCAGCAAACAAATTGGGATACATTTCCCGAGAGCTTCCATTCATGTATAAATATCACCATTGTGCACAGTTTATCAAACTCTCAGAAACAAGAACCATAAAACTCCTTGGCTAATTGTAGCCATAAGATCCATACAACATCTATATCGTTATATGTTTTTTAAATTAGCCTTTTAAGCTGCATTGGAGATTCCCTCTACTGAACTCAGTTTAGGACATTTTCAGTACAATCACAGAATATCTTCATGACATCACCTCAATTTAAGGTAACCAAATCAATAAGTGCTGTTTAACTACAATCCATGTTTCCAAATTTTTATTTGAATTCAGCTCTCCTTACTGATACCCCACCCCTTCTTTCTAAGAGTGTATGAGTGAGGGAAGTTCTCCAGCTGTGGCTGCACACTCCGAGTACCGACCAGGTTTATTCACTGTGACATGATATAATAATTGACTGGACAATGCAAATGAGCGAAAAATGTAAAATGTACCATAACATGTACCGTAACATTATACACATTATAACCTGAGACTCAAAAACATCATCAGAATCTTATCTTTATCATATTTCTGTCTTCCAGGTTTAAGGGCTCAGTCTTTTGCAACCTCCCAGAATTGGATTGCTACTAGAAATCAACCTGAAGCTTCCACTCCCTTCCATGAGGAGATTGGTAATGTTTTGCAAGTGTTTTGCCCAAAAAAATACCAGTGCACCATCTACAAAAAAAAAAGTGCCTCACTTGCGTGCTGCTCTTTCAAATATCATTCTGCCTTATCTTTATTCACAATGAGTTAGTATTCAATACATTTCCTTCAGTGGTGAGAGCCACAATTGACCCAAAATATTCACCTCTGCAGCAGAGACTTTCCCTGTCTGAGCTTCACAGCATTATGGCTTTGATTGACCGAAAAATCCGATCACAGCCAGTGCACTATAACCTAATAAATATCCACCTCCTGTGCATTATGAAAACTCGGACCAACAGCCCAGACCCACCTCAGCATGCAGCTGACCAAGCTTATGGGCCATATGACAGATTCCAGAACCACTATGAGCCTACACCTAGTTCAAAGATCGATATGTACCACCACCCAATACCACTACCTATTCAAAGACTGAAGCCTTCTTGGTCGGAGCAGCCTTCCATTTAGCTAAAGGAGCCAGCTGCAGAATATCATGGTCCAAAGCACCTTACCAGGTGCTCATCTGAAGCTTGTGCTTCACAATCTGCTACCTGAAGATGTGTCAGAGTTGTTCAAATACCAAATTGTGGTCGATTCGGGGCTAGACTGATTTCAGATTCCTTTTTTCAACTCTCTATATCCTTATACTGTGACCATGGCTACCTTGACAGAAAATTTTTGGGTTGAGTAAGATTGCTCGAGTAATGGTTGCACCAGATGTCCATCCAGGAGATCCTTAAGCTTTTGAAAGCATTACAAATTCAAGCCCTTGTCAGACTACTGAAATGTCTGGGACCAGATGGGGATGCCAATCTGAGGTGCAGCTCTCAAGTAGTTTGCCCAAGCTGCCACCTGAGTTAAGAGCTGCTTTCAGGAGACAAATGGTGCTAAAAACAAACCTCAAGCTTCACATGCCCAGAAGATTCCAAATGGTTGCAAGCTGAATCATGGTGTCAGACTAGTGCAGTGGTGGGTAATATTCAAACACTTATGCTAACCATGATGATGGATCCGAACATACCATCTTATTTGCTGCCTTCCAGAAACTGTCCAACATCTGAGCTGCTAAAAATGTTGAAAAATTATAGGAACTGGACATTCTTCTTGTTACCCTCCTGTTGCATAAATCCAGCATGGCTGGTCCTAATGCTCCCCAAAAAGTAATTCCACACCTTTATAGAACTGAAAGGCATCTCTTGAAAGACCCAGAAAGAACAGTGACATATTTTGCAGAAGTCAAGAAATTGGTAGAATGTGGCCAAATTGGATCCAGGTAAAAACACCAGAAGGCCTCGAGTATGTTACATATCACATTATATAGTCACCCACAATGAAAAAAATCGACTGGTTTTCAACTGCACGTTGAAGACCATTTGATGGTATTGATGGTCTTGACAACACAGAGTCGGGTTATAAAAATGACCTGAAATGACAAGAGACTGAACAAGCAACTGGGCAGCCTGTGTGGATAGAAATAGTCTAATCCTTTGGATGTTGTAGAGAAGAAATCCACAGGATGCTCCACTGATACTCTTAGTAACAAGTAACTCTGGCCAGAGTCCTTCTGACAGCTCGCTGAAAGATTTTTTTTTGCACATTAAATATTATGATCTCCAATGCTGTAATCCCTGATGCCAGCCAGTTTACAACCTACAGAGAATTACTGGAAGCTATTGCATGTTGTGTTCATAGGCCAGCGGAGAGCCACTAACAGCTGAAGATTTTATACAAGCAATAATTCTTCAGTGGAGAGCATCTCAGTTTGATTGTTTCTTTTATGAATTTCAATGCATGAAACAAGGTAAACATTCTCACTTTGTCAGGCCCTAAAATAAGAAATCTGTTAAAGTAGGGGGAAGACTTTGATGAGCCATGGTACTCGTCATGGCAACTAAGCACCCAATTGTCTTTGACCCCAGTCATGCCTTTACCAACCTCATTTAAGATTATGTAAACCAGTTGAAACATCCCAGCCAATAGATGAGTCCTTGCTGGAATCAAAGAAAAGCTTTGCATTCTGAGTAGCAGAGATGCCACCTGTAATCACAAATTTTGATGCACTAACTTTCAGAGATGGAGAGCCACCCCAAAAAAAATCTCACAAATGTCCAACTTGATTGCAACTCACCTTCAGCTATTTAAGCCTGCATTTTACTCAATATGGACTGATTGCTTTGGGCAATGTAATAATGTAATAGGGTCCATAACCTGGTGCCTTATTCTATGTGCAGTTGTATGTGTGGACATTTGTCCTCCAGGGTGTGCAGTATGGACAACCAGTTGTGGTTAACCATCTTCACCTTGCCATTACCTTGGGTGTGGTATGGTGTCGTGTGTGAGCCCTGGATGTCAGAAAGTCTCTCCAAGGGAGCCATCAGTTTGTTCTCAAACTCTTTACTTATATCATGATGTAATCTGCTTGAGAAACAAAACTTAAGAGCAAAGTCATTGGAAACCTTGTCAGCTACAGTTTTGGCTGCTTTGTTCTTCGTTGCATAGGTTCACGCAAACCTTGTGAAATGGTCCATGACCACTGGTATACTGTATACTTATATCTGTGCTTACATTTATCCAGATGCAGAAAAAAAATTATGGAGACAAGCTGGAACAGAAAAGTGGTCTGGATCAGTATCAGAGGTGCCCAGGTCTGTCTATTCGGCTTCTTCTTTTTGAGACATTCACACACTCTTGACAAAATGTTCCACATCTTTACTTATCTGTGACCAGTAGAACCTTTCTGAAATCAGATCAAGTGTTCTTTCAACCCCCAAGTGACCTATGTCCTGGTGCAACTCCAGACCAGCTAATAATAAACTTAAGATGTTCTATGCCACAGAACACCATCTTGGCCCACATTGATTTTCAACCACTGTTTCAGAATTATGGCCTCTGCAGACATCTCCATTTTTACTTCAGTTCTACTTGGTCTCTTGTTCTGTGACTTGTACTGGAGGACTCTTGACCAGACTTCAGAGTTAAGCCTACTGGGCCTGAACACCTCCCTCTGTAACTGGATCCTGGACCTCAGTCAGTCCGGATCAGGAACAGCATCTCCACTACCCCCACACTGAGCACTGGGGCCCCTGCTGTTCACTCTGCTGACTCACAACCAGTGTTGTGCTAGTTACTAAGAAATAATAACTGGTTACAGAAACTAGTTACTTCATTCAAAAAGTAACTCAATTACTTTGTTGATTACTTACACCAAAAAGTATTGCATTACTGTTAAAAATAACTTTTTAGTTACTTTTTTAAAGAACGTTCTTTAATGTTCCCATTAATGCCCTTTTATGCGTTATAGTCTATACAAACACAAAACTGACTTAAACACAAAGTAATTTTTAAACACTATTTTATTTAAGTCAGACCAGCACAAACTGAATATATCACAAGGATTTCTGAAATAAATAACAAAACAAGCTGATTAATATATTCAAAATCAAAAACTAAAGTGGCTTCTGCATCATAAAAGCTGTTTTGTTGAGCCCTTAAAAATGTTCCTTTCACAGCTTAAGTATGAAAACTATCAAGTTTAGTCTAGAGGGGCTGGACTCACTTCGAGTGTGTCCACCATCACCGGGTTAGCTTCTAGCTTCGTCGAGGCATGTAGTTTCTGCAGGTGCTTCGACAGATTGGAGTTGCTGTTTATTGCAGAAGATACGACCTTCGAAACAGAAAGACACAGCTTACATTTGACAAAGGTTTTTGTCTTCATGCTCAACTAAAGTGAAATAATGAGCATATTTCCACTTTAAGAAACTCATCTTGATCTCGCCTTGACTCGCCATTACTGCTGCACATACTTGAATAAACAGAAACACGCCCACAATGCGTCTTCTTCGTGTTTACAGTGGTTGGCATCCACCAATCCTACAATGCGTCACTGCGGTAAACAGGTTAGGCTGTAGTCTACACTTCAGCCAAAATGAATACATTTAAAAAAGTAACGGACAACGCACAATATTGTAATGGTAACTGAGTTAATTTATTAATGTTTTAGAGTAATAGTTACTGTCAAAAGTAACTGTGTTACAGTAACGCGTTATTGCCCAACACTGCTCATGACTGTGTAGCAATGCACAGCTCGAACCACATCATCAAGTTTGCCGATGACACGACCGTGGTGGGTCTAATCAGCAAAAACAATGAGTCAGCATACAAAGAGAAGGTGCAACAGTTAACAGCCTGATGTGGAGCAAACAATCTCTCTCTGAACATTGACAAAACCAAAGAGATTGTTCTGGACTTTAGGAGAGCACAGAGTGGCCATTCTCCACTGATTATCGATGGATCCTCAGTGGAGATCTGGCGGACAACCTCACCTGGTCACTCAACACCAGCTCCATCACCAAGAAAGCCCAGCAGCGTCTCGACTTTCTAAGTAGGCTGAGGAAAGCTCATCTCCTTCCCCCCATCCTGACCATGTTCTACAGAGAGACCATTGAGAGCATCCTGAGCAGCTACCTCACTGCCTGGTTTGGAAACTGCTCCGTCTCGGATCAAAAGACCCTACAGAGGATAGTGAGGACAGCTGAGAAGTCAAAAGCATTGTGGAAAACCACACACACCCGTCACACACACTCTTTACCCTTCTGCCATCAGGAAAGCGGTTCCGAAGCATTCGGGCCGTCACATACAGACTGTACAACAGTTTTTTCCCGCAAGCCATCAGGTTCCTCAATACACAGAACTGAAAAGGACACACAAACACACGCACACACACACACACAAACACACACACACACACACACATACACACAAATGTGTGTTACCGAACTGTTCAACCTGAACTTAACACAAACTCATTACTCATCTTGGTAAAATATGTTTATAATGTGCTCAGTTGTATGTAATGTAATGCTGTATAGTTCTGTGTTGTGCATATTTTGTTGATGGTGGTGTGGTGGGTCGTCTCTTATCCCAGAGATCCCTCATGTCTGTGTTACCTTCTGGTTCTCCATTTTAGTTATGCTGCCATAGCGAGTCTTGCCGGAGTCCAAACTGCACAGTGACATTAACTTTCATACACCAATAGGGACACTTAATAATTCATATCCTTATCTTTCCGTCACCCTCTTCTCTCTCTCTCTCTCTCTCTCTCTCTCTCTCTCTCTCTCTCTCTCTCTCTCTCTCTCTTTCTCTCTGTCGAGTTAAACATGCTCCTGAGGCTCTAGTGACCACTGTTCCCGCCCCTCTCCCCTCCGTGGATCTTCACACTTCTGTGCGGCTTGGGACGGTCTCTCATCGGCGCCTTGGGTGGTTCCATGTGGTTCCGGAGTGGAGCGGGTGCTTTGGGGGTGGATTGGACTGTGGTTGGTGTTGGCAGTCTGCTGCGCTGGCTCGGGAGTGCGGTTTGCTTCTGGTCGTCGTCGCTGTACCCCGCAACATTGTATATCTGCTTCAAATGGACATTTGGTGCGGCCCAGATGAGGATGGGTTCCCTCTTGAGTCTGGTTCCTCTCAAGGTTTCTTCCTTATGCCATCTCGGGGAGTTTTTTCCTTGCCACAGTCAGGGACAAACATACTTACAAAGAACATATTTACGTTTAATCACCACATTATCTGTGTAAAGCTGCTTTGAGACAATGCTTATTGTTAAAAGCGCTATACAAATAAAAATGAATTGAATTGAATTGAATTGAATATGAGTCAGCCACTAGGGGGCACTAAAGTGTTAACTATTGTGAAAAGCGTTTTTTTTCGGGGTCTTCTCAGTGTGTGTGTGTGTGAACTGCTCTGACCGTGAGACTGATTAAACTGACAGCAGTTTAATAAATATGCCTAAAATGGCTAAAGATGATTAATCTCCATCTTCAATTTATCTTCCGGAGGCATCGCTAGCTGCAACAGTAGTGTAGCACAACTCAACAGGTTATGGGCCCAGGAGTTCTTCGGAGGATAAGTTTGTTGTTTTCCACTGTTTAGAAAGTCGCGACAGACAGCGTGCTAACATGGCGGAACAACGGAGGACGTACTGTTTGCCTTGACTGATGTTCGACGGAGATGAGTCTAAGTATGAGCTTTGGGAAACTAAAATGCTGGGACATTTTCATTTATCAGGACTAAAAGACACGGTGTTAAAAGGGCCGCAGTCAGAAGCTGAGATAGCAGCGGATGCAAAGAAAAATGCTGACGCATATGCTGTACTGATTTTGCTGTTAGATGATAAAAGCCTCTCATTAGTTATGAGGGATGCGCCCCACGACGGAAGAAAAGCTCTGGAAATACTGAGAGGATATTATGCGGAGAAGGGAAAGCCCCGTATAATAAGTTTATACACTATGTTGACATCGCTTCAAAAAGCAAACGATGAAAGTGTAATGGACTATATAATCAGAGCAGAGATCGCCTTCACAGCACTGCGTAACGCAGGTGAAACGTTAGGTGAGACGGTCTGTTAGTGGCTATGGTTTTAAAAGGATTGCCTGAGAGTTTTAAGCCATTCGCAATACATGTGGCGCATACAGATGATGAAATCATGTTTTCTGAGTTTAAGACTAAACTACACAATTTTGAAGAAACAGAAAAGATAAAATCAGCTGAGTTGAGCGACAGTGTGATGAAAACTCATGGGAAAGCTGGACGGCGACCCGCAAAGACGAACGCACGTGAGTGGAGCAAAGACGATGCTGAGATAGTGTGTTTTAAGTGTGGTATCAAAGGCCATAGAGCTAGAGCATGTCGACAGAAAGTGTGGTGTAGTATCTGCAGAAGAGACACACACAAAGACGCAACGTGTAGGCGTAAGGACATTAAAGACAAAAAAGATGGTGTGAGTAAAGCCTCAGAAGATGTCGAGGACTACGCGTTGAAGATGAGAGACAGAGAGACCGGTATCCAGCGGCAGCCAACGTGCAGCATTAAGGAAAATGGTCTAATGGTGGACACGGGGGCTACCTCTCATATCATCACGGACATAACTATGTTCAAGAGATTCGACAGCACATTCAGGCCTGAAAAGCACAGTGTCGAGCTGGCAGATGGCACTCGATGCAACGGAGTCGCTCAGCGGAAGGGAAATGCTGAGGTTTTCCTCATCGACAGCGAAGGACAGCAACGCAAGGCAGTGCTAAAAGACACTTTGTTTGTACCATCATACCCCCAAAGCATCTTTTCAGTGATGGCAGCGACCGCAAAAGGGGCTACGGTTGTTTTCAAAGAAAATAAAGACACCCTGATAACCAGAGATGGTACCAGATTTAACATACATGTATACGTTATATTATTTGCATACTGGAACAGAATCTAATGATAAGTGTAATGCCTGCCATGACATACAAACATGGCACGAGATCTTAGGTCACTGTAACTATAAAATGTTATTAAGTTGCAGGGTATTGTTGAAGGTATGCAGATCAAAGGTAAAACTGGCAGACCCGAACAAGAGTGTAAGGTGTGTATTCAGGGAAAGTTTGCCCAAACCAGAAATAGGGACCCTGATGTCAGAGCAAAGGCACCCTTACAGATGGTACACACAGATCTTGCAGGTCCAGTAGCCACAGAATCGATGGACGGTTACAAATATGTGCAGTCATTCACTGACGACTATTCAAACGCAGTGTTCATATACTTCCTAAAGAGGAAAAGTGACACCGTACAGGCTACTGAAAAATTTCTAGCGGATGTATCCCCTTACGGGAAAGTGAGGTGCATAAGATCCGACATCGGAACTGAGTTTACGTGCAATGAATTTTAAGCATTGTTGAGGAAAAATAAAATCAGACATGAAACGTCAGCTACGTATTTCCCACACGAAAACGGAACTGCGGAGAGGAATTGGCGTACTCTTTTTGAGATGGGTATGTGCATGTTAGTTGAAAGTGCATTACCAAAGCAACTATGGCACTACACAATACAAACAGCAGCAGTGGTACGCAACAGGTGTTTTAACAAGCGTAAGGGACAGACTCCTTATGACTCGATAACAGACAAGAAGCCTAATGTGTCAAAAATGCAAAAGTTTGGATCTGTATGCTACACATACAAACAGAAAAAAGGAAAATTTGATTCCAGATGTGACCAAATCGTTTCATAGGCTATGACAAGAAAAGCCCAGCGTATTTGGTGTATCATCCAGATACAAACAAAGTACAAAAACACAGACTAGTAAAATTTGTGAGCAAAGCGGCTGCGGAAAAACAGACACAGACGGGTGAGCAAGGTCTATGTGATGTTTATGTCGGAGTTAAACCCAATACTGGTGAGATTACACAGAGTAGGAGTACAGAAAATGCTCCAGAGCCAAGTGTACAGAGTAGAAGTACAGATAGTGATAGTCTAAATGAAGCAACCAGATCTAGTGACCGCAATCAGTCACAAAATGTGACAAATCGTGAACCCGAGAGTAGGAGATATCCGACCAGAGAGAGAAAAGCACCGAGTTACTTGGATGACTTCGTAACTGAAGACAGTGATAATGATTAGGTGAATTTCACAATAGATTATTGCTGCAGAGCAATAATGTTGAAGGTTGGACTGCATCAAGGATCGGCCCTGAGCCCTTTACTGTTTGCAGTGGTGATGGACAGGTTGACGGATGAGGTCAGACAGGAGTCTCCCTGGACTATGATGTTTGCGCATGATATTGTGATTTGTTGTGAGAGTAGGGAGCAGGTTGAGAAGAGCCTGGAGAGGTGGAGATATGCGCTGGAGAGAAGGGGAATGAAACTCAGTAGGAGTAAGACAGAATACATGTGTGTGAATGAGAGGGAGGGCAGTGGAGTTGTGCAGTTGCAGGGAGAAGAGCTGGAGAAGGTGGAGGAATTCAGGTACCTGGGGTCAACAGTGCAAAGTAATGGAGAGTGTGTTAGAGAAGTGAAGAAAAGAGTGTAGGCAGGGTGGAGTGGGTGGAGAAGAGTGACAGGAGTGATGTGTGATAGTAGGGTATCTGCAAAAATGAAAGGGAAAGTTTATAGGTCTGTGGTGAGACCTGCGATGTTGTATAGATTAGAGATAGTGGCATTGAGTAAAAGACAGGAGGTGGAGCTGGAGGTAGCAGAGCTGAAGATGTTGAGGTTTTCGTTGGGAGTGACGAGGATGGATAAGATTAGAAATGAGTTTATTAGAGGGACAGCGCATGTAGGATGTTTTGGTGACAAGGTGAGAGAGGCGAGATTGAGATGGTTTGGACATGTGCAGAGGAGGGACATGAATTATATTGGTAGAAGAATTCTGAGGATGGAGCCACCAGGTAGGAGAAAAAGAGGAAGGCTAAGGAGGAGGTTCATGGATGTGGTGAGGGAAGACATGCAGGTAGTTGGTGTAAAAGAGGCAGATGTAGAGGACAGAGTGGTATGGAGACAGATGATCCGCTGTGGCTACCCCTAATGGGAGCAGCCGAAAGAAGAAGAAGAAGATTATTCCTGCAGAGCAGTGTGTGGCATTCCACAGACTTTTGAGGGAGCAATGAGGTCAACTAACTCAAAAGAATGGATAAAAGCCATGGATGAAGAAATCCAGTCTCTAAATGAGAACAAAACGTTTACCCCGACAACACTGCCAATATGCAAGAAAACAGTGGGGGGTAGATGGGTCTACTCTATAAAGACTGATGTAGATGGAAAAGACAAATACAAAGCCAGGTTTGTGGCCAAAGGTTACAACAGGAGAATGGGAATAGACTATGGAGAGACATTTTCGCCCACTGCGGACTTGACAAGTGTAAGGGTGGTGCTACACAAAGCTGCACAAGAAAATGTACTCCTGCATCAAATGGACGTGAAAGCCGCATACTTGCATGCTCCCATAAACTATGAGATCTACATCAATCCACCAGAGGATTACCAAGTGAAAGAGGGTGTAAGAATTACAGACTGCCTCAATCCAGATTCCACCCCACGCTATATCAAATTCAGCTCATCCTCAAAACGGCTTAAAATGGATAAAAAGTAGTTATGTAGTTTGATGTAGAATTTCAGTTGAATCAATCTTAATCATAGACTTAATTGAATCAGTCTGGGAGAGGCAGCAAGCCATCAAGAACTATCTCTAACTAAAAGGTATCTGAGACCATGCATCCTGACCTGCTGGGGGCCGGTGCCAGTAAAGGTGTGAATACCGGTGATTACCACCTGCTGAGCTCTGCCCTGAGAGTGGTATCCCCCAGCCTTTTGTCCCCACATGCATGTCCTACATCTAATTTACATTGAAAGGATAACTCCGGTCTATACTTCAAAGGGAAGAACAATATAAAATAAGTGGGCAGAGTTTGCTCTGGGTTCTTTCTGACTCCGTTGAACCCAAAGTGCTTCATGTATTTTGTCACAGCTACTCTGTTATAAACTTCTTCATTACGATCTTCGTTGTCCTCATCATTTTTTCTTACAAGGGTATAGTTTACAAACTAGAAAAATCACTTTACGGTTTGAAACAATCCGGGGGATACTGGAATAAGATTTTACACAACTGTCTTTCTGAGAATGGATTTTACACAAAACCCAGCCGACCACTGTGTTTATGCCAAAGAGTCAAAAGAAGAAAAAGATCATAATTACATGGGTTAAAGATTTAATTATTGCTGCAAGCAACCAAGAGAGACTGAAAGAAGTGAAAGAGATGCTTGCAGAAATGTTTAAAATGAAAGATCTGGGTAAACTGAAACATTTTCTGGGTATTGATTTTAATTTGTCAGATGGGTGTATAGAAATGACACAGGAAAAATACACTAACAAGATACTACAGCGTTTAATATGCAAGATTGTAGGGTCAGAGAAACACCATGTGAACAGAAATTAGAGTATACTGAAAATGCAATAAAGATGAAAGATGTAAAAATGTACAGAGAAGCTGTGGGAAGTCTTATATACCTGACTGTTCGTTCCAGACCAGATTTGAGTTTTGTTGTGAGCAGATTATCACAGTATTTTGCTGAACCTACAGAAGAACAATGGGTCACTGTAAAACATGTGTTTCGGTATCTCAAAGTTTAAGCCAAAACAGCTCTCTAGTATCATGGAAGACTAGAAAGCAGCCAACTGTGGCGCTTTCCACATGCGAAGCAGAATACATGGCGTTACCCACATGGAAGAGTAACTTTGATGTATTGTTCTACTGATAACATGATTGCTGATGTAATGACCAAACCTGTAACTAAGTTAAAACTGTAAAGTAGCAACAGGAAAAAAATTTAAATTATGAAATGTGAAATTACCGTTGAATTAATAGTTAAATACTGTTAATGTAAATACAAGAAAACTGTTAATTCTACATTCTTACTTTGTAAAAACTGCATTAAAAACCAATTAAAACAACAGTAACGTACACTAAAACAATTAAATAAATGGCAGTAGATTCAAGGTGAATGATTGTAAAGCAGCAACGGTAAAAAACTGTAAACTGTAAAATATAAAATTACCATGGAATGAACAGTTAAATACTTTTAATGTAAATACGAGAAAATATATTATTTTTGCATTATTTATTTTTTTAAACCTCAGTTAAATCCCTTAAAACAACAGTGAAGTACCCAAAAATAAATTTAGCTATTTAGCTAATTAATGTTTGCCTCAGATGCATATTGCCAATTTTTGTACCTCTATGAAAATAAAATATTAGAAACTGACAATACATGACATGGTTTTCAATGACGCCTATTCAGAGTATAGTGTTATTGATCTCTCTCTCTCTCTCTCTCTCTCTCTCTCTCTCTCTCTCTCTCTCTCTCTCTCTCTCTCTCTGTGTGTGTGTGTGTGTGTGTGTGTGTGTGTGTGTGTGTGTGTGTATATATATATATAAAAAATTTTTATAATTAAATTTATTTTTTATTTTTTGGAACCTTAGTCTTAAATTGTTTCGATTTTTCAGTGGCTCAATATATGTACAATACAATGCAATGCAATTACGTTGCATAATAAAAAGAAACCATATATTTAATAAGCATTTTGTGTTTTAAAGTCATTGGCTAATGGCGTTTGACTTGTCCAATCACAGCAGTCATGACGTTGCATTTTGAGATTTTCAACTGGCGGTGTTTCTCATTCTGTAAACTTTCATTTCAGCTACAGCTTTTGTGAGGTAAAAAGTGTTATTTTCTTATCTTTAGCGTCTAATCTCACATGACGTCAGCTTCTTGGCTGTATTGATGGTAAAGTTTTATCTTTTTTAATATACAGTCATTCATTTAAGTCATTAGAAATGAACGAATTCGCTTCGATTTAAAATGATTGTGAAACAGTTTAGCAGTCTGCCGTTCCAACTATGGTGAAGTAAAACATGTTTACACGATATCTCGCCTCAATTATCACTTAAGTTCACGACGAGTGAGATTTAAATACATTAAAATGTACACTTGCTGTTTTTGTAGTTTAACGGTGCAAAGTCTGAGGGAATATGTTCTGCACTGCAGACTGCATCGCAACGAACCTCGCGCCATTTTCAAATGTGTCGCTAGTGACTGCAAACAGTCGTTTTCTAAATACGTAACATTTAAGAGCCATTTTTATTGGCACCATAACTGCTCTACTGCTGCTGTTACTGCACATGCAGTGGTAGATACAAATTTGATTTGTAGTGTTTCACTATGTAGTTATCAGTGCCAGGATGTGGCTAGTCTTGTTGCTCACTTGAAGAACCATATTAAGGAAGGTCGTGTAGTTTACTGTCCAGTAAGAGGGTGCAAAAGTGTTTTTCACATAATGTCCCCTTTTACTTCTCATATGTCTAGGAAGCACAGGAACTGTTCAGTTAACAGCATTACTGATTCACATCGGCCTTCTGCATCAGATATACTGTCAGTGACATCAGAGCAGTGTCCTGCTGACCTGCATTCAAATACAGGTGAGTCTGAAGTAAGTGAAATGGGCTCATTTCAAAATTTTGATGATTTGTATTTAAGAAATGTGAGCCTATTTTATATGAAATTACAAGGACTGTTTCTTCTTCCAGCTTCTACAATAAAAGGTATTGTAGATGAAATGCTAAATATACATGAATTGGGACAGACATATACTTTTTAGTAAGCTACATTCACTTTTGCAGAATTTGACATTACCTAATGAGACTATTTCTCAAATATTTGCTACTGTGAAGGAATCAGACTTGTTTTCTGTGTGTCATAAAGGACCAATGTGAACAGAGTATTTAAGGAGTCAGACCTTTAAAAAAGTGTTTAAATATATTGAACCAAAAAGAATACTTTTAGGTAGAGATGAGAATCAGACAGAGCAATTTGCATACTATGTACCTTTGAAAGACACATTGAAGTGTCTGCTGAATTCAGATTTCGGGAGGAAGTGCATTTCAATGCACTTGCCTGAAAAAAACTTTGCTGATGTACTTTGTGATTGCTCAAATGGTCAAATACTGAAGTGCAGGAATTTCTCTCAAGACATCCCAACCTCCAGCCACTGCTCTATCAGGATGCTTTTGAGATGGTTAACTCTTTAGGGTCTGCACAAAAAAACCACAAAATTTTGGCTGTATACCTTTCTCCTGTCAATTTCCCAGTTCATCTCAGGTCAAACAGAGAACATATGCAGTTGGTTATGCTGTGCAGAGAAAAAGACTTTAAAGACTTTGGCCATGAAAGTGTTTTCTCAGAGCTAGTAACAGACCTGAAAGACATTGAGGAGACGTTGAATGAAATTGCTTTGTCAGATCAATCTATTATAAAAGGCACACTTTACTGCATTTCTGGAAACAATTTGGGATCCCACTGCATTGGTGGATTCACTGAAAATTTTAGTCAGTCAAGCTATTTTTGCAGGTACTAATTACTAAAGAAGAATTTCAGGGTGTTGACCCAAATTTTTGTGGTCCGCTGTGCACTGTTGAAAACTACAGTGCTGTTGTTAACCAATTTCAGACCGAAAATGAAACAGTTAAAGGCATTAAGTTTGATTCAGTTTTCAACTCTTTGAAGAACTTTAAAGTTTGCCAACCTGGCTTGCCACCATGCCTTGGTCACGACATTTTTGAAGGTGTGTTGCTCTTTACATCAAATATTTTGTTAAAAAGAAGTGGTTCACGTACCTAATTCTTAACCGTCGAATCAGGCAGTTCAAATACAATGGTTCTGATGCATTCACAAAACCTTGTGAGTTAAATTCTCATTTAGCTAGCTAAAATTGGAATTTCTTATGTCTTCTACCTGTAATACTTGGTGATAGAGTTGTGGATCCTGCAGATGAGGTTTGGCAATTAACTCTTCAACTGAAGGACATTGTTGAACTGATTTGCGCTCAGAAGATTTCAGTGTCACAGGTTGCATATTTGGATGTTCTTATCCAAGAATACCTGGAGTCTAGAAAAGCAGCCTTTGCAGAAGTGAATCTAAAACCAAAACATCACTACCTTCGACACTATCCAGGTCTGATACTCAAATTTGGTCCATTGATCCAAATATGGACAATTAGATTTGAAAGTAAACAAAGTTACTTCAAAAGATGTACCAGACATCTCAAGAATTTTAAAAATGTGTGTCGCACCCCTTCTGAAAGGCATCAGTTGTTTCAGGCCTATTTGGCATCTGGATCTTGTCCCCCATTCTTATAACTGAAAGATAGGTCTCTGTTTTATTCAGAGCTTTACAGTGAAACTTTCAAAGATGCAGTCAGTCTATTCAGATTTAGTGAAACACAAACAAGGGTTTATTCAGAAATACAGTATAAAGGAACTGTGTTCAAAAAGGGCCAACTGTTTGTCATTAGTAATGAGGAGATAGTGGAGTTTGCTGAACTTATGCTCATGTTCATCACAGAGGAGCATGTTGATTTGCTGACCAGGGTGTTCATAGAGTTTCTTCCTGAGTATCATTTGTATTCCCTAAGAAACACCAGTGAAAGGGTTCAGTGTCTGAACATTGACCACTTGCCTGATTATTACCCACTGTCATCTTACATTTTGCAATGTTGTAGGGTAGATCCACTGAAATACAGCATAGTGTCTCATTAGATCAATACAAGCTTGCATAGTTGGAACATTGGATTGTATTGATAAAACTAAACTAGTTGTTAACTAAAATAGTGCTATTGAAACTGATATTTTTGCATCATATTTTACTTTCTGTTGTTTGCACAGCTCAACACACCTAACGTATGAAATTTCTGATACAGTTTTGACATCAATCTGTTACAAGTTTTTTTCTTCTATTGAACATAAAAGAAAACACTTTCAAAAATGTATATCAGAATGTAAAAAAAAAAAAAACTTAGTCTTTGGTTATATTTTATTTTTATTGGAAAATATATTTTATGTTCAAAGGAAGAAAGATACTCATACAGGTTTGAATTGAAACAGTTTAATTGTGCTCAAATGGGCCAATTATACCTTTTAAATAATTTTAGAGTCATCAAATTAATTATTTTTCTCTTTTTTAGTCATGAATGAATTGGAGCAAAGCTGTGTAACCACTGCAATTGCTGAGATTCTCAAAGATATTTCATCATCGGTGCAACAGTCAGTGGTGGAGACACTGAACTCACTTGGAGTATCTTCACCTGAAGATTTCCGATATGTTCAGGAAGCAGATCTCTTGCCCGTATTACGACCCATTCAGCAACAAAAACTTGTGTCTGCCTTGAGCCAGATCAGTAAGTACATTTAATTTTTATTATTAAATATAAAGATGTAAAAATCTTCTTTAATTGGTTTCATAAGTTATCATTTTTACCTTTGTCCTCTTAGAAGAAAGTTCAGATAGCTTGCTAAGTTCTAGAGACAGCTGCAGTGGCACACAGTCTTCTTCATGCTCATCACCATCCCCAACATTTAGCAAGGCTTCCACGGTTGCTTCTGACTGGGCTGACAATTTTAAAATACCAAGGGAGAAGTTGCCAGAAGCATTGATGCAATGTTTATAAAGGCAGAAAAGACCAACCCCAAGATTGCGACGAGATATGGTGAAAATTGTCGTGTCCGAAATAATGAAGATATGCAAGTCTCCAAGTAAGCAAAACTCTACAGCCATTGCCAAAAAGATGGTGGCCAAATACCCTGCATCCTTGCAGGATGTTATAGATGGTGATATAGTTGGTGCAGGATATCACTCACTACTTAAGCAGATCCAGAATCGGATAAAAAATGTGAAAAGGACCAATGTTCCGAAAATTTGAAAACGCAGCAGAACAGAAGACTCTGACACAGAGGAGATTTCTGCTGAAAGAAAGGCAGCGCTTCAAGGCTGTGTAAATTGGAATGTAAAATTTATGCCATTGAATGAGACTAAAGAGAGCCAGCTGGAAAAATAAGAAATTATGAAGATGAAGTCTAAAGAAACAAATTTTGATTTGGAAGAAGTTAGCAACCTCCTGAAAGCAACATACTACACACAGCGCAAAGACATAAACAATGGAGCAAGCATACACCAGCGTTGTGAGAACTGGCCATTTCTATTTCAAGAGGTTGGTATGTGTACACACTTCAAGCAGCTTACTGGAATTGATCTGAACCAGATGTTTCTTATAAGCTTGGATAAAAAAGGACAGCGGCTCCTGAACTTTCTTAAAACAGTTGGTGCAGAAAAGAAACCCAAAGTTCTGCAGACTGCTGCAAAACTAGATGTTTTGAGGTGTCAACCTGAAGGATGCAGTGAGGATTTAAAAGATGTGGTGCTTCTTCTGCTTGCCTACTTTGACAAAAAGGAAGAAGTGATGTTTCATTATGTGAAAGAGTCTTGCCTTGTGGAAGATGTGGATGTAGACAACTTACTAGCAACACTCTGCATCACTGTCTGTGGTGAGTTTGAATTAATAAAATTGTTTTTTACAATTTAAAGGATAGTTCAATGTTATAATTCTGTAATTTACTCAAATTAAATTTGTTCAAAACCTGTATAGATTTTTTGTTCCACCATTATTTTGAAGAAGGCTTCTAACCGAACAGTTGTGGGCAGATATTGACTTTATTAGGCAAAATACTGTGGAAATCAGTGGCGCCCCAAAACTGTGTGGTTACAAACATTCTACAAATTTTCTTTCTCTGTGTTTAGAAAGAAAAAAAAAATTATACAGGTTTTGTTTTACTTTCTGGTGAGTAAAAAATGACAATAATTACTCATTATCATGTCATTCCAAGGCAAAACCAACGGCATTTAATTGTTTCTTTTTGTCTGTAGGCACCTCATGCTACACATCAAAGCTTTTCATGCTGAGCATCGACCAGAAGATTTCAACTCCACACATTTCTACATTCGTCGCAGTTTTAACATTCATTACCCTTTGGAACTTGGTTCTACTCTGGAATGTATACAAAGGTAGGCATTAAACTATTTTTAACACGTAATTGCACTTCACAGTAATTTCTCATTTGTTAACATAAGGTAATATATTCACTAAAATTAACTGACAATGGGAAAACATTTGTAACAGTTCTTTGTACATTGTTTCAGTTAGAAAAATAAAGTATTTTATTGTTTGCTCATGTTAGATATTTTCATCATTAATGAATTAAGATTTGTACTGTTAACTTAATATGTACTTGTACTATATGTAAAAAAAAAAGTTTTTTTTTTTTTTAAGTGAAGTAATTTGGTGAACTTTTCTATCTGTATTTGTGATCAACAAAATGAGTGATTACATTCTCTTTTGTAGGTGCTTCTTTAGCATAAATCCAGAGAAGGGAACCAAAGTTGAGTCAAGAAAAAAAAAAAAAAACAGCTTCTAGTGAATCCCAGAGTCCTTACACTCATAGCAGACCTTGCTGATAACGAATGGAGAACAGACTAAGGTTGGACAAAACTTATTTGACAGATGTCTGAGGATAATGTTGGCAGTGACGATGCTTTTCAAATTTATACTGGAAGATGCTTTGAATGTTGAAAATGACTTGAGAATTTTGAAAATGTGTGAGCTGTCCTCTTAGAAATTTATATTTTACCAATATACTACTTTGTTCTTATGGTATGTTTGTACTTATGGTACGTTTGTTACTATACCAGTAATTATTTAAGTAGTGAGTACTTAAAATGTCACTTTTGCATTAATCGCGACAAACTTTTTTCTCTTTGTATTTCCTTGATTAACCTTTTGTTTGTATACTGTATTGTAATTATGGTATGTTTTTTACTATACCAGTAATTATTTGAGCAATGATACTTAAAATGTCACTTTTGCATTAATAATTAAATGTCGCTATAATCGCTAAAATTACTTTTTTCTCCTTGTATTTCCTTGATTAACCACATGCCATTAAGAGCATAGAATACTGCCTTCTGGTAAAGACTGTAATAATTTAAAATGTTTATTCTGGAATACATTTTCCTGCTGTTTTAAGAAAAAGAAAATAGTTGTTATTGTATATGTTATACAATGGGATTGTATATGTTGTATATGTTAGGTCCACATATACATGTGGACCTCCTCCACATGAGACCTCTCCAGTGGTGGCCCACGGGCAGGGGGTTCTCCCCCAGAGGGAATCCGTATCTTACCATCAAGGTCTCGCTGCGTGCCCTTCGAGCCTTGGATGTATGAAAGGACCCGACATTTCTGTCCCGAGGCCCCATCTTAGGGACTCCTGGTCATTGCGTAACGCTTACGATGAACGCTTCCCTCACGGGGTGGGGAGCGGTCATGAGTAGCCACTCCGCCCAAGGTCTGTGGAGCGACCCACATCTCTCGTGGCACATAAATTGCCTGGAGGTGATGGCGGTGTTTTCGGGGTTAAAACACTTCCTCCCGGACCTAAGGGGCCACCATGTGTTGGTCCGCTTGGACAATACAGCGGTGGTCTCGTACGTCAACCACCAGGGGGGTCTCTGGTCTCGCCCCTTGTACAAGCTGATGCGAGAGGTCCTTCTGTGTTCCCTGGACAAACTCCTCTCACTGAGAGCCATTTACATCCTGGGACGGTTGAGTGTCAGAGCAGACGCCCTGTCAAGGCAATCGCCGAGGCCTGGGGAATGGCGACTCCACCTCGAGGAAGTGGAGCAGGTATGGCAGAGGTTCTACAGAACCCACAGTACCCTCTGGTTCTCTCTCTCTCGCCCAGCCTCGTTAGGGCTGAATGCCATGGTACAGTCGTGGCTGAGGCTACGCCTGTACGCCTTTCCCCTGATCAAGCTGCTCTCGGAAGTTCTGGAGAGAGTTCACCGGGAAGGAGTCTGTCTTCTCCAGGTAGCACCTCAATGGCCGGGCAAGCCATGGTTTGCGGACCTGGTGTCCCTATTTGAGGGCCCTCCCTGGGAAATTTCTCCCAGGAGGGATCTCCTCTCGCAGGCGGGCGGAACCCTGGTTCACCCCCGCCAGGAGTTGTGAAAGCTATGGCTGTGGCCCCCGAGGGGGCACAGTTTGTAGCAGCTGGTCTCTTTCTACTGAGGTAGTAGAGACCCTACTCCATTCAAGAGCTCCCTCCACAAGGAGGTCAAACGCCGCATGGTGGCTGCTGTTCATGCCGGTTGGTTCAGTTCTGGAGTTCTTACAGGAGGAGTTTGCCACAGGGTTAAACCCTTCAACCCTGAATGCTTACGTGAATTTTATATATAAAAACAAAATTAAGAATAATCTTACACTAATGATGCATCATTTGATTAAAAGTGCAACTGCACATAATACATTTTCCACCATCAATGTATTTAGTAAGTATAATATTAATTCCAAAGTTTGGAAAAGATAAGTTGCAGAGGTTGTCTTATCATCCGATTTCTCTTATTCCTTCTGAATCAAAGATTATAAGTAAAACTTTAGCTAATAGTGTTTAATCACGCCACACTGGCCAGACCCTGCCAATGTGTGAGGGCCTTGGCACCTACATGCAGGACAGGCTCTTAGGTCGAGGCCATAACCCAACAAAGGCCAGCAGAGTGGACCAGCCCACAGCGTCGCAATGTCCTGGAGTGACACTCCAGCAGACCAGGCCGTAGAGTCCGTCACACTCCGGTGGAGTGAGCCCTGACCCTGAGCGGAGTGGGGACACCAGAGGACTCGTAAGCCAACACAATAGCATCCACCTGCTTAACGTCTGCTTATTAGACAGGTAACCTTTCCTATTAGGGCCATAGCAGACGAACAGCTGCCCCGACTTCTTCCATGGACTCGTCGGTTCTGTCGCTCCTGGTCGGGGGCTATGAACGGAGGAGGGCAAAATGCCTGTAACACGACAGGTCATGTGGGAGCCGTAGGCACCTTTGGTACGTACCCAGGTCTCGTGTACAGACAACACTCTGGCCATGCCAGGGGAAAATTCCAGGCAGGACGGGGCCACGGACAGAGCCTGCAGATCCCCGATCCTCTTCAGGGAGAAAATCACCAAGATGAAGGCGGTCTTGACCGACAGGTACCTAAGGGCCACTTCGGCACTTTGACTTTAAAGTGTCAACACAACTGCCAAGTCCCAGACAGGCACTCTGGGTCATGTCCTAGGCCTCAGCCTCCGGGAGCCACGGAGGAAACGTGTCACCAGAGGGTGCCTACCCAGCGACTGCCCTGCAGGTGGGGTGATATATGCCACGATGGCGGACACGAGTTACAATTCTAATAAGGAAAAATGTGGATTTTAAAGTGATGGAAATATTTTAATGATGCCAAAGTGCAATGCAGTTACAATTATACATAATGATAATAACAGTAAAAAGAAATATTTTCTGGATTGTTCCAGGACTGATTTCATGTATTTATATATACAATCCCAATTCTGTTTTGCCAACCTTTTTTTTCCTTATGCTCTATTGCACTGCCTCATTGCTTTCTATTTCCAGATGTTACACCAAGTACCTTAATAGTTGTCTCCCTTATCACTTCTAACAGTAGTTGCCCATTCATCCAGCATCTCTTCAGCACCATGAGCCCCTGTCTGGAATGTCTAGGATTCGGCGCTCTCACCGCCGTGGCCCGGGTTCGATTCCCGGTCAGGGAATTAAATCCTTTTATGCTCATTTGAATCAGGCTCCCCTTGTGGAAACAAGAATAAACTATAAGGATGGCCCTTGATGAACCGTGCGATGATGCATACACACAACCGTAATCCATGACCGTAATGCCTTGCGCGCTGCAATAAGAGTCTAACATTTGTACAAAAAGGTAAACAATTTAATATAACTTCAAAAACTCAGAACCTGCCAAAATATTACTTAACAAATTAAATTAAATAAAGAAAATATTCAGATATGTCTGCTACAACAACCTCTACAGTCCTCCGCTCTACCAACTGAGCTATCGAAGGTGAAACGCAGGCTAATTTGTGTGAATGAGCTAGCAAATGGGAATGTTAACAAGAGCTTTTTTTAATTAGGCTTTTGCAGCCCTTGGCACAAAGTGTTTAAAAGCAACCCGTGTCAATAGTGACCATATACAGTGAGGAAAATAAGTATTTGAACACCCTGCTATTTTGCAAGTTCTCCCACTTAGAAATCATGGAGGGGTCTGAAATTGTCATCGTAGGTGCATGTCCACTGTGAGAGACATAATCTAAAAAAGAAAATCCAGAAATCACAATGTATGATTTTTTAACTATTTATTTGTATGATACAGCTGCAAATAAGTATTTGAACACCTGCCTATCAGATAGAATTCTGACCCTCAAAGACCTGTTAGTCTGCCTTTAAAATGTCCACCTCCACTACATTTATTATCCTAAATTAGATGCACCTGTTTGAGGTCGTTAGCTGCATAAAGACACCTGTCCACCCATACAATCAGTAAGAATCCAACTACTAACATGGCCAAGACCAAAGAGCTGTCCAAAGACACTAGAGACAAGATTGTACACCTCCACAAGGCTGGAAAGGGCTACGGGGAAATTGCCAAGCAGCTTGGTGAAAAAAGGTCCACTGTTGGAGCAATCATTAGAAAATGGAAGAAGCTAAACATGACTGTCAATCTCCCTCGGACTGGGGCTCCATGCAAGATCTCACCTCGTGGGGTCTCAATGATCCTAAGAAAGGTGAGAAATCAGCCAGAACTACACGGGAGGAGCTGGTCAATGACCTGAAAAGAGCTGGGACCACCGTTTCCAAGGTTACTTTTGGGAATACACTAAGACGTCATGGTTTGAAATCATGCATGGCAAGGAAGGTTCCCCTGCTTAAACCAGCACATGTCCAGGCACGTCTTAAGTTTGCCAATGACCATTTGGATGATCCAGAGGAGTCATGGGAGAAAGTCATGTGGTCAGATGAGACCAAAATAGAACTTTTGGGTCATAATTCCACTAAACGTGTTTGGAGGAAGAAGACTGATGAGTACCATCCCAAGAACACCATCCCTACTGTGAAGCATGGGGGTGGTAGCATCATGCTTTGGGGGTGTTTTTCTGCACATGGGACAGGGCGACAGCACTGTATTAAGGAGAGGATGACCGGGGCCATGTATTGCTAGATTTTGGGGAACAACCTCCTTCCCTCAGTTAGAGCATTGAAGATGGGTCGAGGCTGGGTCTTCCAACATGACAATGACCCAAAGCACACAGCCAGGATAACCAAGGAGTGGCTCTGTAAGAAGCATATTAAGGTTCTGGCGTGGCCTAGCCAGTCTCCAGACCTAAACCCAATAGAGAATCTTTGGAGGGAGCTCAAACTCCGTGTTTCTCAGCGACAGGCCAGAAACCTGACTGATCTAGAGAAGATCTGTGTGGAGGAGTGGGCCAAAATCCCTCCTGCAGTGTGTGCAAACCTGGTGAAAAACTACAGGAAACGTTTGACCTCTGTAATTGCAAACAAAGGCTACTGTACCAAATATTAACATTGACTTTCTCAGGTGTTCAAATACTTATTTGCAGCTGTATCATACAAATAAATAATTAAAAAATCATACATTGTGATTTCTGGATTTTTTTTTTTAGATTATGTCTCTCACAGTGGACATGCACCTACGATGACAATTTCAGACCCCTCCATGATTTCTAAGTGGGAGAACTTGCAAAATAGCAGGGTGTTCAAATACTTATTTTCCTCACTGTACATGTAAGATAGTAAATTTCTGTCAAAGCAGTAAATCCATTAACAGTGTTCCACGCCATGAGGTTTGTAGTCCCTTTTCTGGATAATTTCTCTTGTCAAATTTTGCAACATTGTCTGCCGTTTTTCTCAGAAGATTATTTTAAATACACTAAAAATGAAACTGCCACAATTCACATCATAAACTTTTACTTTTAAATACAAGTCTACCAACCATGTTTTGTTGTGTTTTTGTAAATCTTTCTTTGCAGCTTTTGACACACATTAAAACCAGTGACAGTCACAGAAAGAAGATCTGCAAAATCTTTAGCTATTTTACTGACATCTTGTAGAGAAAAAGTGTATCTGGCCATATATATTTTCTGCTGACTCTGAAATTCAGTCTAAACGCTCTTGAAAGTAATGAACTCATCTGCTAGAAGGGCTGTAGGTTCCGTGTCTAGGCACCAATGGGCATAAGAGTCATTGCCCTCAGTCCACATAGATAATGCGGTAATGAGTGCGACCAGCCGCTAGAGGATTGTCCAGTTTAGCAGCTCCCTGGTGGTCTAGTGGCTAGGATTCGGCGCTCTCACCGCCGCGGCCTGTATTCGATTCCCGGTCAGGGAATTAAATTCTTTTATGCTCATTTGAATCAGGCTCCCCTTGTAGAAACAAGAATAAACTAACATTAGAATGAAGGGAAAATTCTCCTTCAAGCCGGATTCAAACCAGCGACCTAAGGATAGCTGCTGTACAACCTATACAGTCCTCCGCTCTACCACATGAGCTATCGATGGTGGAACGCAGGCTAATTTGTGTGAATGAGCTAGCAAATTGGAATGTTAACAAGAGCTTTTTCAAATTAGGCTTTTGCAGCCCTTGGCACAAAGTGTTTAAAAGCAACCCGTGTCAATAGTGACCATGTACATGTAAGATAGTAAATTTCTGTCAAAGCAGTAAATCAATTAACAGTGTTCGTCGCCATGAGGTTTGTAGTCCTTTTTCTGGATAATTTCTTTTGCCAAATATTGCAACCTCGTCTGCCGTTCTTCTCAGAAGATTAATTTAAAAACACTAAAAATGAAACTGCCACAATTCACATCATAAACTTTTACTTTTAAGTACAAGTCTACTAACCATGTTTTGTTGTGTTTTGTACTTCTTTCTTTGCAGCTTTTGACACACATTAAAACCAGTGACAGTCACAGAGAGAAGATCTGCAAAATCTTTAGCTATTTTACTGACATCTTGTAGAGAAAAAGTGTATCTGGCCATAGATATTTTCTGCTGACTCTAAAATTCAGTCTAAACGCTCTTCAAAGTAATGAGCTCATCTGCTAGAAGGGCTGTAGGTTCCGTGTCTAGGCACCAATTGGAAATCAGAGTCATTGCCCTCAGTCCACATAGATAATGTGGTAATGAGTGCGACCAGCCGCTAGAGGATTGTCCAGTTCAGCAGTTTCCTGGTGGTCTAGTGGCTAGGATTCGGCGCTCTCACCGCCGCGGCCCGGGTTCCATTCCCGGTCAGGGAATTAAATCTTTCTTTGCTTATTTGAATCAGGCTCCCCTTGTGGAAAAAATAATAAACTAACATTAGAATAAAGGAAAAGTTCTCCTTCGAGCCGGATTCGAACCAGCGACCTAACGAAGGCTACTGTACAACCTCTACAGTCCTCGGCTCTACCAGCTGAGCTATCGAAGGTGGAGCGGAGGCTGAGGTGTGTGAATGAGCTAGCAAATGGGAATGTTAACAAGAGTTTATTCTAATTAGGCTATTGCAGCAATTGGCACGAAGTGTTTAAAAGCAACCCGTGTCAATAGTGACCATATACATTGTCATTGTCTAGGCACCAATGGGCATAAGAGTCATTGCCCTCAGTCCGCATAGATAATGTGGTAATGACTGCGACCAGCCGCTAGAGGATTATCAAGTTCAGCAGCTCCCTGGTGGTCTAGTGGCTAGGATTCGGTGCTCTCACCGCCGCGGCCCGTGGTCGATTCCCGGTGAGGGAATTAAATCCTTTTATGCTCATTTGAATCAGGCTCCCATTGTGAAAACAAGAATAAACTAACATTAGAATGAAGGAAAAATTCTCGTTCAAGCCGGATTCGAACCACCGACCTAAGGATGGCTATTGTACAACCTCTACAGTCCTCCGCGCTACCAAATGAGCTATCGAAGGTGGAATGCAGGCTGATTTGTGTGAATGAGCTAGCAAATTGGAATGTTAACAAGAGCTTTTTCAAATTAGGCTTTTGCAGCCCTTGGCACAAAGTGTTTAAAAGCAACCCGTGTCAATAGTGAGCATGTACATGTAAGATAGTAAATTTCTGTCAAAGCAGTAAATCAATTAACAGTGTTCGTCGCCATGAGGTTTGTAGTCCTTTTTCTGGATAATTTCTTTTGCCAAATATTGCAACCTCGTCTGCCGTTCTTCTCAGAAGATTAATTTAAAAACACTAAAAATGAAACTGCCACAATTCACATCATAAACTTTTACTTTTAAGTACAAGTCTACTAACCATGTTTTGTTGTGTTTTGTACTTCTTTCTTTGCAGCTTTTGACACACATTAAAACCAGTGACAGTCACAGAGAGAAGATCTGCAAAATCTTTAGCTATTTTACTGACATATTGTAGAGAAAAAGTGTATCTGGCCATAGATATTTTCTGCTGACTCTAAAATTCAGTCTAAACGCTCTTCAAAGTAATGAGCTCATCTGCTAGAAGGGCTGTAGGTTCCGTGTCTAGGCACCAATTGGCAATCAGAGTCGTTGCCCTCGGTCCGCATAGATAATGTGGTAATGAGTGCGACCAGCCGCTAGAGGATTGTCCAGTTCAGCAGCTCCCTGGTGGTCTAGTGGCTAGGATTCGGCGCTCTCACCGCCGCGGCCTGGGTTCCATTCCCAGTCAGGGAATTAAATCCTTCTTTGCTCATTTGAATCAGGCTCCCCTTGTGGAAAAAATAATAAACTAACATTAGAATAAAGGAAAAGTTCTCCTTCGAGCCAGATTCGAACCAGCAACCTAAGGAAGGCTACTGTACAACCTCTACAGTCCTCTTCTCTACCAACTGCGCTATCGAAGGTGGAACGCAGGGTGATTTGTGTGAATGAGCTAGCAAATTGGAACGTTAACAAAAGTTTATTCTAATTAGGCTATTGGAGCAATTGGCACAAAGTGTTTAAAAGCAACCCGTGTCAATAGTGACTATGTACATGTAAGATAGTAAATTTCTGTCAAAGCAGTAAATCCATTAACAGTGTTCGTCGCCATGAGGTTTGTAGTCCTTTTTCTGGATAATTTCTTTTGCCAAATATTGCAACCTCGTCTGCCGTTCTTCTCAGAAGATTAATTTAAAAACACTAAAAATGAAACTGCCACAATTCACATTATAAACTTTTACTTTTAAGTACAAGTCTACTAACCATGTTTTGTTGTGTTTTTGTACTTCTTTCTTTGCAGCTTTTGACACACATTAAAACCAGTGACAGTCACAGAGAGAAGATCTGCAAAATCTTTAGCTATTTTACTGACATCTTGTAGAGAAAAAGTGTATCTGGCTATAGATATTTTCTGCTGACTCTAAAATTCAGTCTAAACGCTCTTGAAAGTAACTGAGTGCATCTGCCAGAAGGGCTGTAGGTTCCGTGTCTTGGCACCAATGGGCAATCAGAGTCATTGCCCTCAGTCCGCATAGTTCATGCGGTAATGAGTGCGACCAGCCGCTAGAGGATTGTCCAGTTTAGCAGCTCCCTGGTGGTCTAGTGGCTAGGATTCGGCGCTCTCACCGCCGCGGCCCGGGTTCCATTCCCAGTCAGGGAATTAAATCCTTCTTTACTCATTTGAATCAGGCTCCCCTTGTGGAAAAAATAATAAACTAACATTAGAATAAAGGAAAAGCTCTCCTTCGAGCGAGATTCGAAACAGCAACCTAAGGAAGGCTACTGTACAACCTCTACAGTCCTCTGCTCTACCAACTGAGCTATCGAAGGTGGAACGCAGGGTGATTTGTGTGAATGAGCTAGCAAATTGGAATGTTAACAAAAGTTTATTCTAATTAGGCTATTGGAGCAATTGGCACAAAGTGTTTAAAAGCATCCCGTGTCAATAGTGACCATATACATTGTCATTGTCTAGTCAAGTCAAGTCAAGTCAAGTTTATTTGTATAGCGCTTTTCACAACAGACATTGTCTCAAAGCAGCTTTACAGAAAACAACAGTGAAGGTGAATGGTGTGCGTTTGTCCCTGATGAGCAAGCCGTGGCGACAGTGGCAAGAAAAAACTCCCTTAGATGATATGAGGAAGAAACCTTGAGAGGAACCAGACTCAAAGGGGAACCCATCCTCATATGGGTGACATCAAGAGTTTGGTCATAAATCTTTCAACAATACAGAACAATTTGTGATCATCATAGATCCAGCATCAGCTTCTCCATGCCAGGGCCTTTAAACACTCGGCATCTACTTCTCCATGATCATCCATAGGTCCATAATCTTCACGAGGTGGGACGTGACTGGAGCTGGCCAAACCTCAGGATGCCTCGGGATGGGGAGAGAAAGAGAAGCAGTGGAGAGGAATTAGCGTAGCTGCTGTTCATGATATTAACAGCACAAGTTGATAATGTGCATGTAATCATATATTCTGGAGCACAAGGTTGTGATGTGATGTGTGTGATGTGTGTTATGTGTAGGCTTTGCTAAAAAGATATGTTTTTAATCTACACTTAAACTGGGAGAGTGTATCTGAACCCCGAACACTGTCAGGAAGACTGTTCCAGAGTTTAGGAGCTAAATGTGAAAATGCTCTACCGCCTTTAGTGGACTTTGCTATTCTAGGAACTACTAGAAGCCCAGAGTTTTGAGATCTCAGGGAGCGTGACGGATTGTAGCGTGTTAAGAGACTGGATAGATACATGGGAGCCAAACCATTTAGTGCTTTATAAGTGAGTAGCAGTAGTTTGTAGTCTATTCGAAACTTAATAGGAAGCCAATGTAGGGACGATAAGATTGGGGTTATATGATCGTATTTTCTTGACCTAGTAAGAACTCTTGCTGCGGCATTCTGAACTAACTGAAGCTTGTTTATTAATGATGCAGGACATCCACCTAGTAATGCATTACAGTAGTCTATTCTAGAGGTCATAAACGCATGGACAAGCTTCTCTGCATCAGATATAGATAACATATTTCTTAGCTTAGAAATATTTCTAAGGTGAAAGAAGGCTGTTTTTGTAACTTGATTGATGTGATTTTTGAAAGATAAGTTGCTGTCTAAAATAACTCCCAGGTCTTTTACCGTTGAACTAGTAGTTACAGAACAACCGTCTAAATGCAGGCTGAGATGCTGGAGCTTCTGTGTACTATTTTTTGGGCCGATGAGCAAAAAATTGTCTAGGCACCAATGGGCATAGGAGTATTTGCCCTCAGTCCACATAGATAATGCGGTAATGACTGCGACCAGCCGCTAGAGGATTATCAAGTTCAGCAGCTCCCTGGCGGTCTAGTGGCTAGGATTCCCCGCTTTCACCGCCGCGGCCTGTGTTCAAATCCCGGTCAGGGAATTTAATTATTTTATGCTCATTTGAATCAGGCTCCCCTTGTAGAAACAAATATAAACTAACATTAGAATGGAGGAAAAATTCTCCTTCGAGCCGGATTCGAACCAGCGACCGAAGGATGGCTACTGTACAACCTCTACAGTCCTCCGCTCTACCAGCTGAGCTATCGAAGGTGGAGCGAAGGCTGATGTGTGTGAATGAGCTAGCAAATGGGAATGTTAACAAGAGTTTATTCTAATTAGGCTATTGCAGCAATTGGCACAAAGTGTTTAAAAGCAACCCATGTCAATAGTGACCATATACATTGTCATTGTCTAGGCACCAATGGGCAATCAGAGTCATTGCCCTCAGTCCGCATAGATGATGTGGTAATGAGTGCGACCAGCCGCTAGAGGATTGTCCAGTTCAGCAGCTCCCTGGTGGTCTAGTGGCTAGGATTCGGCGCTCTCACCGCCCCAGCCCGGGTTCCATTCCCGGTCAGGGAATTAAATCCTTCTTTGCTCATTTGAATCAGGCTCCCCTTGTGGAAACAAGAATAAACTAACATTAAAATAAAGGAAAAGCTCTCCTTCGAGCGAGATTCGAAACAGCAACCTAAGGAAGGCTACTGTACAACCTCTACAGTCCTCTGCTCTACCAACTGAGCTATCGAAGGTGGAAAGCAGGGTGATTTGTGTGAATGAGCTAGCAAATTGGAATGTTAACAAAAGTTTATTCTAATTAGGCTATTGGAGCAATTGGCACAAAGTGTTTAAAAGCATCCCGTGTCAATAGTGACCATATACATTGTCATTGTCTAGTCAAGTCAAGTCAAGTCAAGTTTATTTGTATAGCGCTTTTCACAACAGACATTGTCTCAAAGCAGCTTTACAGAAAACAACAGTGAAGGTGAATGGTGTGCGTTTGTCCCTGATGAGCAAGCCGTGGCGACAGTGGCAAGGAAAAACTCCCTTAGATGATATGAGGAAGAAACCTTGAGAGGAACCAGACTCAAAGGGGAACCCATCCTCATATGGGTGACATCAAGAGTTTGGTCATAAATCTTTCAACAATACAGAACAATTTGTGATCATCATAGATCCAGCATCAGCTTCTCCATGCCAGGGCCTTTAAACACTCGGCATCTACTTCTCCATGATCATCCATAGGTCCATAATCTTCACGAGGTGGGACGTGACTGGAGCTGGCCAAACCTCAGGATGCCTCGGGATGGGGAGAGAAAGAGAAGCAGTGGAGAGGAATTAGCGTAGCTGCTGTTCATGATATTAACAGCACAAGTTGATAATGTGCATGTAATCATATATTCTGGAGCACAAGGTTGTGATGTGATGTGTGTGATGTGTGTTATGTGTAGGCTTTGCTAAAAAGATATGTTTTTAATCTACACTTAAACTGGGAGAGTGTATCTGAACCCCGAACACTGTCAGGAAGACTGTTCCAGAGTTTAGGAGCTAAATGTGAAAATGCTCTACCGCCTTTAGTGGACTTTGCTATTCTAGGAACTACTAGAAGCCCAGAGTTTTGAGATCTCAGGGAGCGTGACGGATTGTAGCGTGTTAAGAGACTGGATAGATACATGGGAGCCAAACCATTTAGTGCTTTATGAGTGAGTAGCAGTAGTTTGTAGTCTATTCGAAACTTAATAGGAAGCCAATGTAGGTACGATAAGATTGGGGTTATATGATCGTATTTTCTTGACCTAGTAAGAACTCTTGCTGCGGCATTCTGAACTAACTGAAGCTTGTTTATTAATGATGCAGGACATCCACCTAGTAATGCATTACAGTAGTCTATTCTAGAGGTTATAAACGCATGGACGAGCTTCTCTGCATCAGATATAGATAACATATTTCTTAGCTTAGAAATATTTCTAAGGTGAAAGAAGGCTGTTTTTGTAACTTGATTGATGTGATTTTTGAAAGATAAGTTGCTGTCTAAAATAACTCCCAGGTCTTTTACCGTTGAACTAGTAGTTACAGAACAACCGTCTAAATGCAGGCTGAGATGCTGGAGCTTCTGTGTACTATTTTTTGGGCCGATGAGCAAAAAATTGTCTAGGCACCAATGGGCATAGGAGTATTTGCCCTCAGTCCACATAGATAATGCGGTAATGACTGCAACCAGCCGCTAGAGGATTATCAAGTTCAGCAGCTCCCTGGCGGTCTAGTGGCTAGGATTCCCCGCTTTCACCGCCGCGGCCTGTGTTCAAATCCCGGTCAGGGAATTTAATTATTTTATGCTCATTTGAATCAGGCTCCCCTTGTAGAAACAAATATAAACTAACATTAGAATGGAGGAAAAATTCTCCTTCGAGCCGGATTCGAACCAGCGACCGAAGGATGGCTACTGTACAACCTCTACAGTCCTCCGCTCTACCAGCTGAGCTATCGAAGGTGGAGCGCAGGCTGATGTGTGTGAATGAGCTAGCAAATGGGAATGTTAACAAGAGTTTATTCTAATTAGGCTATTGCAGCAATTGGCACAAAGTGTTTAAAAGCAACCCGTGTCAATAGTGACCATATACACTGTCATTGTCTAGGCACCAATGGGCAATCAGAGTCATTGCCCTCAGTCCGCATAGATGATGTGGTAATGAGTGCGACCAGCCGCTAGAGGATTGTCCAGTTCAGCAGCTCCCTGGTGGTCTAGTGGCTAGGATTCGGCGCTCTCACCGCCCCAGCCCGGGTTCCATTCCCGGTCAGGGAATTAAATCCTTCTTTGCTCATTTGAATCAGGCTCCCCTTGTGGAAACAAGAATAAACTAACATTAAAATAAAGGAAAAGATCTCCTTCGAGCCGGATTCGAACCCGCAAGCTAAGGAAGGCTACTGTACAACCTCTACAGTCCTCCTCTCTACCAACTGAGCTATCGAAGGTGGAACGCAGGGTGATTTGTGTGAATGAGCTAGCAAATTGGAATGTTAACAAGAGTTTATTCTAATTAGGCTATTGGAGCAATTGGCACAAAGTGTTTAAAAGCATCCCGTGTCAATAGTGACCATGTACATTGTCATTGTCTAGGCACCAATGGGCATAAGAGTAATTGCCCTCAGTTCGCATAGATTATGCGGTAATGACTGCGACCAGCCGCTAGAGGATTATCAAGGTCAGCAGCTCACTGGCGGTCTAGTGGCTAGGATTCGGCGCTCTCACCGCCGCGGCCCGGGTTCGATTCCCGGTCAGGGAATTAAATTCTTTTATGCTCATTTGAATCAGGCTCCCCTTGTAGAAACAAGAATAAACTAAGATTAGAATAAAGGAAAAATTCTCCTTCGAGCCGGATTCGAACCAGCAACCTAAGGATGGCTACTGTACAACCTCTACAGTCATCCGCTCTACCAGCTGAGCTATCGAAGGTGGAGCGCAGGCTGAGGTGTGTGAATGAGCTAGCAAATGGGAATGTTAACAAGAGTTTATTCTAATTAGGCTATTGCAGCAATTGGCACAAAGTGTTTAAAAGCAACCCGTGTCAATAGTGACCATATACATTGTCATTGTCTAGGCACCAATGGGCATAAGAGTCATTGCCCTCAGTCCGCATAGATAATGTGGTAATGACTGCGACCAGCCGCTAGAGGATTATCAAGTTCAGCAGCTTCCTGGTGGTCTAGTGGCTAGGATTTGGCGCTCTTAGAATGAAGGAAAAATTGTCGTTCAAGCCGGATTCGAACCAGCGATCTAAGGATGGCTACTGTACAACCTCTACAGTCCTCCGCTCTACTAGCTGAGCTATCGAAGGTGGAGCGCAGGCTGACGTGTGTGAATGAGCTAGCAAATGGGAATGTTAACAAGAGTTTATTCTAATTAGGCTATTGCAGCAATTGGCACAAAGTGTTTAAAAGCAACCCGTGTCAATAGTGACCATATACATTGTCATTGTCTAGGCACCAATGGGCATAAGAGTCATTGCCCTCAGTCCGCATAGATAATATGGTAATGACTGCGACCAGCCGCTAGAGGATTATCAAGTTCAGCAGCTCCATGGTGGTCTAGTGGCTAGGATTCGGCGCTCTCACCGCCACGGCCCTGGTTCAATTCCCGGTCAGGGAATTAAATCCATTTATGCTCATTTGAATCAGGCTCCCATTGTGGAAACAAGAATAAACTAACATTAGAATAAAGGAAAAATTCTCCTTCAATCCGGAGTCGAACCAGCAACCTAAGAATAGCTACTGTACAACCTATACCAGGGGTCTCCAATCTTTTCCAGAAAGGGCCAGTGTGGGTGCAGGTTTTTATTCCAACCAAGCAAGTCCACACCAAATTCTACCTGTTCAAATCTAATGATCTTCATTTTCAATGACTATCAGGTGTGACCATTGATTGGTTGGAATGAAAACCTGCACCCACACTGGCCCTTTCCTGGAAAAGATAGAAGACTCCTGACCTATACAGTCCTCCGCTCTACTAAATGAGCTATCGAAGGTGGAAAGCAGGCTAATTTGTGTGAATGAGCTAGCAAATTGGAATGTTAACAAGAGTTTTTTTAAATTAGGATTTTGCAGCCTTTGCCACAAAGTGTTTAAAAGCAACCTGTGTCAATAGTGACCAGGTGGTCTAGTGGCTAGGATTCGGCGCTCTCACCGCAGCGGCCCGGGTTCCATTCTCGGTCAGAGAATTAAATCCCTCTTTGTATATTTGAATCAGGCTCCCCTTGTGGAAAAAATAATAAACTAACATTAGAATGAAGGAAAAAATTCTCCTTCGAGCCAGCGACCTAAGGATAGCTACTGTACAACCTCTACAGTCCTCCGCTCTACCAACTGAGCTATTGAAGGTGGAACACGGGGTGATTGTGTGAATGAGCTAGCAAATTGGAATGTTAACAAGAGTTTATTCTAATTAGGCTATTGGAGCAATTGGCACAGTGTGTTTAAAAGCAACCCGTGTCAATAGTGAAGATATACATTGTCATTGTCTAGGCACCAATGGGCATAAGAGTAATTGCCCTCAGTCCGCATAGATAATGCGGTAATGACTGTGACCATCCGCTAGAGGATTATTAAGTTCAGCAGCTCCCTGGCGGTCTAGTGACTAGGATTCCCGCTTTCACCGCCGCGGCCTGGGTTCGATTCCTGGTCAGGGAATTAAATTCTTTTATGCTCATTTGATTCAGGCTCCCCTTGTAGAAACAAGAATAAACTAACATTAGAATAAAGGGAAAATTCTCCTTCGAGCCGGATTCGAGCCAGAGACCTAAGGATGGCTACTGTACAACCTCTACAGTCCTCCGCACTACCAACTGAGCTATCAAAGGCGGAGCGCAGGCTGATGTGTGTGAATGAGCTAGCAAATGGGAATGTTAACAAGAGTTTATTCTAATTAGGCTATTGCAGCAATTGGCACAAAGTGTTGAAAAGCAACCCGTGTCAATAGTGACCATGTACATTGTCATTGTCTAGGCACCAATGGGCATAAGAGTCATTGCCCTCAGTCCGCATAGATAATGTGGTAATGACTGCGACCAGCCGCTAGAGGATTATCAAGTTCAGCAGCTCCCTGGTGGTCTAGTGGATAGGATTCGGCGCTCTCACCGCCGCGGCCCGGGTTCGATTCCCGGTCAGGGAATTAAATTATTTTATGCTCATTTGAATTAGGCTCTCCTTGTAGAAACAAGAATAAACTAACATTAGAATAAAGGAAAAATTCTCCTTCGAGCCGGATTCGAACCAGCAACCTAAGGATGGCTACTGTACAACCTCTACAGTCCTCCGCTCTAACAACTGAGCTATCGAAGGTGGAACGCAGGCTGATGTGTGTAAATGAGCTAGCAAATTGGAATGTTAACAAGAGCTTATTTTAATTAGGCTTTTGCAGCCCTTGGCACAAAGTGTTTAAAAGCAACCCGTGTC
Organism: Silurus aristotelis; assembly: GCF_946808225.1. Classification (NCBI taxonomy): domain Eukaryota; kingdom Metazoa; phylum Chordata; class Actinopteri; order Siluriformes; family Siluridae; genus Silurus; species Silurus aristotelis. The sequence goes on from NC_139579.1 coordinate 7,366,679, forward strand.
AATAGTGACCATATACATGTAAGATACTACATTTCTGTCAAAGCAGTAAATCCATTAACACTGTTCGACGCCATGAGGTTTGTAGGTCTTTTTCTGGATAATTTCCTTTGCCAAATATTGCAACATCGTCTGCCGTTCTTCTCAGAAGATTAATTTAAAAACACTAGTAATGAAACTGCCACAATTCACATCATAAACTTTTACTTTTAAGTACAAGTCTACTAACCATGTTTTGTTGTGTTTTTGTACTTCTTTCTTTGCAGCTTTTGACACACATTAAAACCAGTGACAGTCGCAGAAAGAAGATCTGCAAAATCTTTAGCTTTTTTACTGACATCTTGTAGAGAAAAAGTGTATCTGGCCATAGATATTTTCTGCTGACTCTAAAATTCAGTCTAAACGCTCTTGGTAGTAATGCCAGTGGGCACTAATGGGCATCGGAGTCATTGCCTTCAGACAGCATAGATAATGGTGTAATGACTGTGACCAGCTGCTTAAATGGAATAAAATGAAAAAAATGGCATAAAAGGAATTTAAATAAACATAACATTAAAGGAATTAAATCATTTTATGCCACTTGAATCAATCTTCTTCGGCACACCGACAATGGAAGTTTTCTTGAGGCACGTAGGAACATCGGCTCTGCTCAGGGAGATGTTGAAGATGTCAGTGAAGACATCTGCTTGCTGTTCTGCACATTCTTCTTTTGACTTCTGTGGGTTAACTTTGCATAGAATTTTCTTCACTTCAAGTCGTAGATGGACAGAGCACCTGGTCACTGGGAGGAGTGGTGGTCTTCCTCACTGCCACGTTGTTCTGCACCTCAAACCGGGCGTAGAAGTCATTCAACGCATAAAGGTCACAGCAGGTGAAATTGTCTTGTAGTTCATGATTAATTGGATGCCCTGCCACATGCGCCAGGTGTCTCTGCTGTCCTGGAAGGGACTGTGGATTTACTGCTCTGAAGGCAGAGACTCTAGGTTTTTAGCAGCACACGCACCTTAGCGGTCATCCATGGCTTCTGGTTGGAGTGCATGGTGATGGTCTTGGAGATCAACGATGGTCTTGGGTCACGTCATCAATGCATTTGCCATGTAGCTGTTCACTGATGATGTGTACTCCTCAAAGTTTATGAAATCCCCATTGGTTGCAGCCTCCTAAACATGTCCCAGCCAGTGCATTCAAAGCAGTCCTGAAGAGCAGACATGGGTCCTGATGGCCAGGTTTTCACCTGCTTTCGAGCTGGTCTTGAACGCTTGTTGTAAGATGGCTGAGGTGGGGTGCAGGGCTTCACCCGGTATGCGCCCGGGATGTTTGTGTTAATAACATCCAGCGTGTTTTCTCCTCCGGTTGCCCGCATTCTGATGAAATTTAAGGAGCACATTCCTGAGATGAAATGGTTGAATTCTCCGGTGACAAAAAAACAATCAGTCTTGTGTGTGTTCTGTAGTTTGCTAATGGTCCTATAGAGTACACAGAGTGCCTCCTTAGCATTAGCACTAGCCATCGTATCCCTCAAATTTCTAATGCCTCTACCAAACCTGATAATAAACTTTCCAGAACATTGTGTCATGTGTTGTGCCTTCCTCGGAGTGCCCTGGCCCACCTGGTGTGGGTGGTTTTGGGGCGTCAGGTGCCGCCCCTGGAGGGGGGCCTGGGGGGGGGTAATGCCAGGGATCCACCTGCCACGCTCCCCTCGGTAGCTGTCACGCTGCCTCGTTCTGTCGCTCCCAGCATTAACGAGAGACAGGTGTCTCGCTACCGATTTCCCATATAATGTGTCAGACCTACTCAATGGCTACGGACACCGACCTGGCTTAAGACTGCCAGCATTAGTCTCCAGATTACTCTCCTTCCGTGGATTACTTTCCTTCCCGTGGATTACTTTCCCTTATGTGGATTACTTTCCTTCCCGTTCAGGACTCCTCATGCATCACGGTTCATACGCTCTCTGACTGGTGTTGTATTGTGCTGTATGAATGTCAATAAACATGATAGAGCCCGAGACCCCTGGTCCACACCCTGACATATACAGTCAACAAAGAGTGTCATTGTCGTTTTGACAATGACAATGACAATCAATTGACAATTGAATTTGGTTCCCCTTTTGAGGTTTCTTCCTCATTACATCTAAGGGAGTTTTTCCTTGCCACAGTCGCCACGGCTTGCTCATAAAATAAATGCACACTGTTCACCTTCACTGTTGATTTCTGTAAAGCTGCTTTGAGACAATGTCTGTTGTAAAAAGCGCTATAGAAATAAACTTAACTTGACTTGACATATTTGCAAAGGATATTTCTAGCAAAGTAAAATGAATGTCAAGATGACAAATCATACACACTTAATGTGATTGAATAAATGTATATTTACAATGATTCAAGTTACAAATATTTGCTAACAGATGAGAAATGTAAATGTTTACATTTAGAGAACATTCATGTTTGTTTGAGGGCTGAGATGACAAAGCTGCTTTTAAACACTTCATCTATAGAGCATGATAAATGTATTCAGTTGACAGTACATCTTAAAATGTACAAAGTAAATCTAATTATTTATTTATAAATAGTTAATTCACCCATAATGTAGACAATCAAGACTGATTCATTCATAAAAATTATTGACATTTAAGTGTAAATAATTTATGAATATACACAATATCTCCAGGTTCCCCGCAGGGCGACGTCGGGCCTCCAGGTTCCCCGCAGGGTGACGTTGGGCCTCCAGGTCCCTCTGATGATGTCGTCGGTCCTCCAGGTTCCCCGCATGGCGAAGTCGGTCCTCCAGGTCCCTCTGATGACGACGTCGGTCCTCCAGGTCCCTCTGATGACGACGTCGGTCCTCCAGGTCCCTCTGATGATGGCAAGGCTCTCCAGAGTCTCTCCGAGGGTGTCGTTATGGCCCAACGTCCTGCCGAAAGTGTCCCTGTGTTTCTGGTCTCCGGCGTGGACGTCGCTCGGCCTCTGGTCTCCGGCGTGGACGTCGCTCGGCCTCTGGTCTCCGTCGTGGACATCGCTCGGCCTCTGGTCTCCGCCATGGACATCGCTCGGCCTCTGGTCTCTGCCGTAGACGTCGCTCGGTCTCTAGTCTCCGCCGTGGACGTCGCTCAGCCTCTCGCTAAGCCTCCGGCCTTCGTCGTGGATGGCGTACAGTTCCGGTTCCCCATGGTGGAGGTCACGCCGCCGCTGATCTCCGCATGGACTTCGCTCAGCCTCCGGTCTTTTCGAAGGGAGTTGTTCCGTTCCTGATCGTGACCGAGGATGCCGCTTCGCCTTGGGCTCTTCCCGGTCTTCCCCTGTTCCGCGGCGATGCTCACGGGGCCTCCTTTGACCCTGATCGGTTGGAGAGGCCTTCACCTCAGCCTGCGCTTCTGGATCATGTTTAGATATGGCTTCTTTTTTGACCTATAGATTTTTAGCCGGCAACGGCGAATAGCACAGTGGATTGTGTTCACCGACAATGTTTTCTGGAAGTATTCCTGAGCCCATGTTGTGATTTCCATTACAGTAGCATTCCTGTATGTGACGCAGTACCATCTAAGGCCCCAAAGATCACGGGCATCCAGTAGGGTTTTTGGGTTTTGACCCTTACACACAGAGATTGTTCCAGGCTCTGTTAATCTTTGGATAATATTACGCACTGTAGATGATGATAACTTCAAACTCTTCGCAATTTTTCTCTGTGAAACTCCTTTCTGATATTGCTCCACTATTTAAGCATTGGGGCATTGGTGATCCTCTGCCCATCTTGACTTCTTAGAAACAATGCCACTCTGAGAGGCTCTTTTTATACCCAATCATGTTGCCAATTGACCTAATAAGTTGCAAATTGGTCCCCCAGTTGTTTCTTATATGTACATTTAACTTTTCAGGCCTTGTATTGCTACCTGTCCCAACCTTTTTGGAATATGAAGCTCTTATGGAATTTAAAATTAGCCAATATTTGGCATGACATTTCAAAATGTCTCACTTTCAACATTCGATATGTTATCTATATTCTATTGTGAATAAAATATAGGTTTATGAGATTTGTAAATGATTGCATTTATTTTTATTCACCATTTGTACAGTGTCCCAACTTTTTTGGAATCGGGTTTGTATTAAGTAATATACAGCTATTTGTGTTTTTATGTTAACTAAATTAAGATGTGTTGAAGTATTTTTTTTTATTAAGTAAGACTAAATTGAATTAATTTTCTTCATTGCAATGTTACCACTTAAGTTGAATGTACTTATTCCTTTCCACTACAAACAATTACTACATTCTAATTGCACCAACTAATTCCTTTGGTGTTTCAAGTCAATTTATTTGAGGAAATTGATTGCTTTAAACCATATGTCAAGTGCTAGTAACACAATATAAGACACAGACAACCTGAAACAACTCAAACAGTTTGGGATAAAAATGTGTTAAAATTTTCACTTAAAGTACTTAACTTACAACATCTTTAAGTGTGGCTATTAATGTAATGCTATACATATTTATATTTAAGTTAATATAATTGAATAAAAATATGTGATCCAAAAATATATACTGGATAGTGCCAGTAAAACCTTTGGACACCTTTTTCTTTATTTTATTCGTAATATTTTATTATTGTCAACATTGTACATTAACACTGAGAAATCCAAACTATGAAAGAACATGTATGGAATTATGTAGTAATCAAAAACAAGTTAAACAACTCGGAGGCCGAGCGACGTCCACGGCGGAGAACGGAGGCCGAGCGACGTCCACGGCGGAGACCGGGAACACAGGGGCACTTTTGGCAGAACGTTGGGCCGTAACGACACCCTCGGAGAGACTCTGGAGAGCTTTGCCGTCGTCAGAGGGACCTGGAGGCCCGACATCGCCATAAGGGTAACCTGGAGGCCCGACGTCGTCCTCGGAGGGACCTGGAGGACCGACTTCGCCATGCGGGAAACCTGAAGGCCCGACGTCGTCCTCGAAGGGACCTGGAGGCCCGACTTCGTCCTGCGGGAAACCTGGAGGCCCGACTTTGCCCTGCGGGGAACCTGGAGGCCAGACTTCACCCTGCGGGGAACCTGAAGGCCAGACTTCACCCTGCGGGGAACCTGGTGGCGAGCCGTCGCCCTGTGGGGAACCTGGTGGCGAGCCGTCGCCCTGAGGAAAACCTGGAGGCGAGCCATCGCCCGGCGGGAAACCTTAAGGCGAGCCTGGAGGCGAGCCTTTGCCCTGGGGAAAACTTGGGGGCGAGTCTTCGCCCTGAGGAGAACTTGGGTGCGAGCCTTCGCCCTGAGGAGCACTTGGGGGCGAGCCTTTGCCCTGAGGAGGACTTGGGGGAGAGCCTTCGCCCTCTGTGGAGCCCGGGGGCGGTACGGCGATCTCTTTACGGCCAGGAGGCGGTACGACGATCTCGTCGCGGCCAAACTGCGGTACGACGTCCTCTTCACTGCCTTTGAACCCGGCTGGGCTCTCTTGGGGACTCTCTGGCGGGGTTGAGCTCTGTTGGGGACTCTGGAACAGGGCTGAGCTCTCTTGGGGACTTTGGAACGGGGCTGAGCTCTCTTGGGGACTCTGGAACTGAGCGCCACCCTCGGCAGAACTCTGTGGCTGAGCAGCACCCTCGGCGGAACTCTGTGGCTGAGCGGCACCCTCGACGGAACTCTGTGGCTGAGCGGCACCCTCGGCGGAACTCTGTGGCTGAGCGGCACCCTCGGCGGAACTCTGAGGCTGAGCGGCACACCCATGAATGGTCCGTGGTGGTTCGGCGGGCTCGTGAAGGGTCAGTGGCGGCTCGTCGCGCTCGTGACGGGTCTGTGGTGGCTCGGCGCGTTCGTGACGGGTCTGTGGCGGCTTGGCGCGCTCGTGACGGGTCTGTGGCGGAGAGGCGCGCTCGTGACGGGTCTGTGGCGGAGAGGAACCTCGAAACAGGGCAGCGCGCTTGTAGATTTTCTGAGGCGGCACGGACAGCTCGTGGGAATGCTGGGATGCCATGGCGCGCTCGCAGATGCTCGGAGATGGTGCAGAGCGTCCACAAGAACCCCAGAACACAGCAGCGCGCTTGTACAGACCCAGGGGCAGAGCCGTGTGTCCGTAGAAGCTTTGGAACTGAGCCTCGCGTTCTTGGATGCACAGGGATGGAACCGAGAACCTGGGAGAATCCTGGAATGGAGCTGCGCGCTCTGAAGCACATTGGACCGCTGCCAAACACCGTGGAGAATCCTGAAACAGAGCACTCCCTGGGTTTAAATCATGTGCCCTGAAGAACCTTGAGATTGAGTCACGTGCTCTGAAGAACCTTGGGACAGGGAAAACCTTGAAAAAACCTGAACCAGAGCTGCTTGCCTTGAAGGACCTTGAGACGAAGTCACGTGCTCAGCAGGACCTTGGAACGAAGCATTGTCCTCCACGAGGGGACTGTCGTGGAGATCTGCCACCTCTATCCCACACATCCCCAGAAGAAGCTCGCTGAATTCGGCGAGTGAGCCAAAATTTCCCCCTTTGGCACTCCATAATATGCTGGTTTTAGAGAGAGCGTCACCAGACAGGAGGGAAACACAGAAGGCGATCTTGGCTCGTTCGGAGGGAAACCGAGAAAAAATTTCCTCCGCATACTCGCCGATGCTCCTCAGGAGTCTGCCCAGTTCGCTGCTCTCTCCGGAAAAATGAGCCGGGAATCCCTTTGCACTCGCGGAGGAGCGTGACGGCATGATCCAGCGTGACAAGCATGATCCAGCGTCAGTGGTTCCGAACCGCGAGGAGCGGCACTGAGCTTCCAGGGAAAATCCGAAGCCGGGTTCGGCTGCCGATCCATCGCGGTTGGCATCGCGGTTGGACGTATCCACTTTCAGTTTAGGTCGGTTCTTCTGTCAGGCTGATGGACAGGACGCGGAAGCGGAAATAACTCAATCATAGTTTATTCGATCAGTTTAACAAAAGAAACACTCACAGTTGGTGTGGCAAGAAAACAACCAAAGAATATCCGCTCGAGACGAGTAATCCAAATCGAAACTTAGAGTCCGAAAACGAAAGCAAAGCTGCAACGTCAAAGAGTAATCTGCCCATAGAAAACCAGCGGGCAGGCTGGCGGTTGCGGGAACGTGAGATGACCAGCATGACAATTCAAGAACCGACAGCCTGTGACTCGAGAACGTGAGTTTATATAGTCTAGTCCATAACGAGCCACAGCTGTCGGTAATCATGGCTGGCAGGGGATAAGAGGCAGTGTGACAGCTACCGAGGGGGGCGTGGCTGGGTGAATCTCTGACAGCGGCTGAGGGAGGCGTGGCAGGGGAATCCCTGACAGCGGCCGAGGGAGGCGTGGCAGGGGGATCCCTAACAAGAATTTTTATTTTTTATTTTAGATTATCAAAAGTAACTACATTTAGCTTTGATGACAGCTTGGCACACTTTTGGCATTATCTCAGTCATTCTCACCTGAAATGGTTTTCAAACAATCTTTCCAACAAAGCTGTAATCAAAGCAAAATGTATTTATTTTGAAAAACAGAATTTTAATAAAACATAATCAAAGGTATTTTTTGCATGTTTTTGTTTAATAAAAAACTCTATACATGTTCTTTAATATTTTGGATTATTCAGTATTAATGTACAGTATTAAAAATAACAAAAAAATCAAGAAAAACACTGAATGAGAAGGTGTGTCCAAACTTTTAACTGGTACTGTATATGATACATAAAAGTCTGAAGAGGCTAATTTCAACCTACTTCCACATATCTTAAACTACTGTAACTCTGAAAATGTTTACATAATTGCAATTTTTTTATTATTTAAACATGTAATTGAATTTACAAAAATCCGACCTGAGGGGGTTGGGTAAAAAGAACTAATTAGTTTACCCAAAATGACCTATGATTTCAAATAGTATTGTGTGATTATTCTTACAGTAGTTAGTTAACCATGTTGAACCAAAAAAACTACTACCTATCAATAATTCACTACAGCTCATTTCTCAGAGCCTGTAACTTTGATTTGAGCTGCTTCCTTCCATTATCAAGATTTAAGAAGACAACCTGGATGAATTCAAAAAAGGCACAAAATTACAAGTGAATCAGTCTAAAATCTATGGGACATTACAACCTGATCCTCAAAGATGATTAATACATGGTGAGTGTTAAAGGAAACTCCTTTAGGCACCACATATTCATTCACCACTGACACCAGAGCCACGGCTCCCTCCTGGGCCTTTCACTCATCCTGAATTACATCTGCCGCTTGGAATAACAAATTATGTAAAACAAATATTTTTTCTATTATACCATCCATGGTTTTACATAGAATAATATCAACAAGATAATTTTCAGATATAAAATTCTGAATCATATTGTCACAACTGGCATTTTGCAATGTAGTATTTTCAACATTTTAAATTAATATGACGAATTTATGGTATGTATTATTGCTCTTTATTATTGTATTGTATTATGTATAATTGTTTGTTTTTCTGTATAATGGGGTGCAACTGTAGTCTGACTGTTTTTACCACTGTTTATAACAATGCTTACCTCAGAATATGTCATAAGGTCATTGTACTTGCAGATATGTAAAAAGACAATAACAATACCTTGCAAAGTTTGAAGATCTGTAAGGAGTCCTTCTTTAGGTAAAGTGAAAGGCCTGCCAGGGCTGCTGTTCTGAATACAGTGATGTCATTCTTGTCCTTTTGCAGAAACAAATACATTGCATAAAGATTTCCGGGTCCAGTGTTCACATTTACTATTATGTAATGCAATGCACTAAAATATATTTACTTGTTCTTCATATGCCTTCAAAACCTCTTCCATCTTCTTACCAAAATATCCTATTTTCTTCTTTTTGCACAGTTTCAGCACTTGAGGTGTATATTTGTCAAAAGCAGCATAGAATGAAAATGGCAGATATTGATTTGTTATCCTGTGAAATTCAGGCTGAGAGAAGAGGTGACCATCTGTGAGCAACAGTATGGTTTCATGCCGAGGAAGAGCACCCCAGATGCCTTATTTGCTTTGAGGATGTTGATGGAGAAGTATAGAGAAGGACAGAAGGAATTGCTTTGTGTATTTGTGGATTTAGAGAAAGCATATGACAGGGTGCCGAGAGAGGAGCTGTGGTACTGTATGAGGAAGTCAGGTGTGTCAGAGAAGTATGTGAGGGTGGTGCAGGACATGTATGAGGACAGTGTGACAGCAGTGAAGTGTGCAGTAGGAACGACAGACTGGTTTAGGGTAAGGGTTGGACTACATCAAGGATCGGCCCTGAGCCCTTTCCTGTTTGCAGTGGTGATGGACAGGTTGACGGATGAGGTCAGACAGGAGTCTCCCTGGACTATGATGTTTGCGGATGATATTGTGATTTGTGGTGACAGTAGGGAGCAGGTTGAGAAGAGCCTGGAGAGGTGGAGATATGTGCTGGAGAGAAGGGGAATGAAAGTCAGTAGGAGTAAGACAGAGTACATGTGTGTGAATGAAAGGGAGGGCAGTGGAGTGGTGCGGTTGCAGGGAGGAGAGGTGGAGAAGGTGGAGGAGTTCAGGTACCTGGGGTCAACAGTGCAAAGTAATGGAGAGTATGTTAGAGAAATAAAGAAAAGAGTGCAGGCAGGGTGGAGTGAGTGAAGAAGAGTGACAGGAGTGATTTGTGATAGTAGGGTATCTGTAAGAATGAAAGGGAAAGTTTATAGGACTGTGGTGAGACCTGCGATGTTGTATGGATTAGAGACTGTGGCATTGAGTAGAAAACAGGAGGTGGAGCTTTAGGTAGCAGAGCTGAAGATGTTAAGGTTTTCGTTGGGAGTAACGAGGATGGACAAGATTAGAAATTAGTTTATTAGAGGGACAGCCCATGTAGGATGTTTTGGTGACAAGGTGAGGGAGGTGAGATTGAGATGGTTTGGACATGTGCAGAGGAGGGACATGAATTATACTGGTAGAAGAATGCTGAGGATGGAGCCACCAGGTAGGAGGAAAAGAGGAAGGCCAAGGAGGAGGTTCATGGATGTGGTGAGGGAAGACATGCAGGTAGTTGATGTGAAAGAGGCAGATGTAGAGGACAGAGTGGTATGGAGACGGATGATCCGCTGTGGCGACCCCTAATGGGAGCAGCCGAAAGAAGAAGAAGATCCTGTGAAATTCGCTATAAAGCTGCATTAGAAACAAAAGGACAGACAAATAGACAATCCATATAAAACTAAGACTTTTTCCAGATCAAGCAGTGCTGCAAAGATAAGTGACACTATGTGGTCCTAGTAAAAGCCGTTTTTTTTTACTTACTTGAGCTTCACAAAACAGTGCAGGCCATCTATCTTTTAGTTCAGAAATTGAAGGAGCTGAATTCACAATTTCTTTATGCCTGAGAGCAAAGGTGTGTTGCATATGCTGATGGATGAGAGTCATGTCTCTTTCTGCTACAGCCTTCTTGAACTTGTCCACCATCTCAAGCATCTCGGTTTCCAAAATGTCCTTAGTCTGTCCACAGGGATAATTGAGAAGGAAATTGATTTCCCCTCTTCTGGGTATTTTTATGCTGGCCCTGGATGCTGAACCTTCTGGATTTGTCCTGCTTTGCTTTCCTGCATTCACAGCCACATCCTTTATGCCAGCCCTGGTTAGTTTGGTTCTGTAGTTGCCCATTTTGTAGCATAGGCTGTTCTTTCAACCCTCATAACCTGTTTTGGAACCTTTTTCTTTTAGACAGGGGTGCTTGAATACTAGAGCCTCTGCAGCCTTGCCAATCTGTTTGGAACTGGGATAGGATTTATGCTTACACATTTCAACAGCCATCGCATCTACTATGTTGTGTTTTTGATCCCTTGTCAACTTTAAAGTTTTTCCCTCTGTCAAAAATGCAGCGTTGCCTTCTCTTAGAGTGTACTCCACCTCGTTTGAGAATGGGGGAACAACAAAGACCTCTAGCCAATGGCTAAGGCACTCTGGTGAATCTAAAGACAGTAGCACGGTGTCATCTGAACTGGAAGAACTCAGATCTGTTTCAACCAGTTTAACTACTCTAACAGTCACTCTGAAGGCTAGGTCCTCGATATCAACTAAATTGCATAGTGCATTGTCAATCTCTGGGTCTTCAAACTGAAGCCGAAAGTCAAAATTCAAGTTCAACTTATCTTTAACTTCAACAATGAGGCCATGTACATTCTTAGGACGAGTGGGCAAAATCAGCTTCTCAGCGTTGTCATCATCTAGGACAGGGGTGTCAAACACTGGCCCGCGGTGTAATTATATTTGGGCCGTGAGATCATATCAAATGTGTATTAGAGCTGGCCCGCCAGTATATAGCACATACACCCAGGGCCGCTGGAAGTAATTTTGAACAGGGGGTGCTGTGAATTTTTTATTTAATTTTTTTTTTACAAAAAAACCTATGAGCCTATGGGCCTATTTAGAATACATTTTAAAAAATAACATAGGGCTGTGACGATGGCACTTTTTTTTTTTACCACCGCGGTGGTGGTGGACCAAATACCGGCGGTGTTGCGGTGGTTGGGGGGTTGTTTTGAAATAATTTTTTTTTTAAAACCCAAAGAAACAACACACTAAAGCCTGTAAAGCATTGAAATAAATATCAGTAAATACTGGTAACTTACATAATATAATAAAGTTGAATCCATAAAAAAAAAAAAAAAAAAAAAAAAAAAAAAACAGTTTTATATTTCCACACAAAGACGCGTTATAGCCTACCGCTCTGCGCTTTGAGAGGGATGTGGAACACGAGCAGGAAAGAGACCACCGATCTCTTTTTCTGATATCTTCATGTTTTTGTAAAAGGTACGAAGAGCTAATTTTATCTTCCACAAGGGCAAGGCATTTAGGCTATTTTTGCGCGCAGCCAGAGAAAGCCAAACTAAAATCACCCGCGCGTGTGAAACGCGCTTTACAAATGAACTTGAAAAATCAATATAATTAAAATAATCAAAATAATTAAATTCAAATCCAAAATACACTTAATAGCCTACATGTGTCAAAATCATTTCCTAAAATATTCATAAGGAATTTATAAATTGTACAAAATATTTTTAATAGGCCTACATTTAAAAAAAATCTCTCTCTCGCCAATAGGGGGTGCTGCAGCACCCCCAGCACCCCCACTTCCTGCGGCCATGCATACACCGCTAATACTACAAATCCCAGAATGCTTTGTTAGTGCGCGGGCGGGTCAGTCAAATTTACTCAATCCACTCAAGAGTCTCACTGATGAACACTTTCACTCAATCCTGAGGATTTCCTCAGCTCAGAGCCTAAACCCAGACATTGCATCTAAGAAGACACTTGCATCTAAGAAGAGATGCCAGCTATCTGGTTTGAACCAATGTGCATCAGAGTAAATCAGAGTGTAGCTACTGAGCTTGATTGAATGTTGTCTTTATGCACTATTTCTACTCCAAGGCATGGACTGTTAATAGTTGAAAGATTGCTTTTTTAATCAAAGGAAATTATTATTATTTTTGGTTAATTTGTTGTTGGCCTGTGAAAAAATATTTACATTAAAAAGGAATTTAAAAGGCTATAGAGAAAGAGAGACAACTTTGGTTGTTCCAGATTCAATGTTTATGCAAAACTAAAGTTTGTTTCCATTTGAAAATTTTTTACCTTACTCATCTGGAGAGTAGGGAAAACATGTACAATTGCAGTCAAAAAAAAAAAAAAAAATTGAGTTTGGCCCGCGACTTCATCCCAGTTTTTAATTTTGGCTCACTGTGAATTTGAGTTTGACACCCCTGATCTAGGATGACCCTCAGTTGCAGTGCATCAGTCACTTCCATTGTACTGTATTAGGGAAAACTGTAACATGAAATACAAAAAGTAATTTCAAGAGTCAAGATGCACCAAATGCCTACATGACTCTTAAATATCAATATATATATATATATATATATATATATATATATATATATATATATATATATATATATATATATATACACAGTGAGGAAAATAAGTATTTGAACACCCTGCTATTTTGCAAGTTCTCCCACTTAGAAATCATGGAGGGGTCTGAAATTGTCATCGTAGGTGCATGTCCACTGTGAGAGACATAATCTAAAAAAAAAAAATCCAGAAATCACAATATATGATTTTTTTAACTATTTATTTGTATGATACAGCTGCAAATAAGTATTTGAACACCTGTCTATCAGCTAGAATTCTGACCCTGTTAGTCTGCCTTTAAAATGTCCACCTCCACTACATTTATTATCCTAAATTAGATGCACCTGTTTGAGGTCGTTAGCTGCATAAAGACACCTGTCCACCCTATACAATCAGTAAGAATCCAACTACTAACATGGCCAAGAACAAAGAACTGTCCAAAGACACTAGAGACAAAATTGTACACCTCCACAAGGCTGGAAAGGGCTACAGGGAAATTGCCAAGCAGCTTGGTGAAAAAAGGTCCACTGTTGGAGCAATCATTAGAAAATGGAAGAAGCTAAACATGACTGTCAATCTCCCTCGGACTGGGGCTCCATGCAAGATCTCACCTCGTGGGGTCTCAATGATCCTAAGAAAGGTGAGAAATCAGCCCAGAACTACATGGGAGAAGCTGGTCAATGACCTTAAAAGACCTGGGACCACCGTTTTCAAGGTTACTGTTGGTAAAACACTAAGACGTCATGGTTTGAAATCATGCATGGCACGGAAGGTTCCCCTGCTTAAACCAGCACATGTCCAGGCACGTCTTAAATTTGCCAATGACCATTTGGATGATCCAGAGGAGTCATTGGAGAAAGTCATGTGGTCAGATGAGACCAAAATAGAACTTTTGGGTCATAATTCCACTAAACGTATTTGGAGGAAGAAGATTGATGAGTACCATCCCAAGAACACCATCCCTACTGTGAAGCATGGGGGTGGTAGCATCATGCTTTGGGGGTGTTTTTCTGCACATGGGACAGCGCGACTGCACTGTATTAAGGAGAGGATGACCGGGGCCATGTATTGCGAGATTTTGGGAAACAACCTCCTTTCCTCAGTTAGAGCATTGAAGATGGGTCGAGGCTGGGTCTTCCAACATGACAATGACCCAAAGCACACAGCCAGGATAACCAAGGAGTGGCTCTGTAAGAAGCATATAAAGGTTCTGGCATGGCCTAGCCAGTCTCCAGACCTAAACCCAATAGAGAATCTTTGGAGGGAGATCAAACTCCGTGTTTCTCAGCGACAGGCCAGAAACCTGACTGATCTACAGAAGATCTGTGTGGAGGAGGGGGCCAAAATCCCTCCTGCAGTGTGTGCAAACCTGGTGAAAAACTACAGGAAATGTTTGACCTCTGTAATTGCAAACAAAGGCTACTGTACCAAATATTAACATTGACTTTCTCAGGTGTTCAAATACTTATTTGCAGCTGTATCATACAAATAAATAGTTAAAAAAATCATACATTGTCATTTCTGGATTTTTTTTTTTAGATTATGTCTCTCACAGTGGACATGCACCTACGATGACAATTTCAGACCCCTCCATGATTTCTAAGTGGGAGAACTTGCAAAATAGCAGGGTGTTCAAATACTTATTTTCCTCACTGTATATATATATATATATATATATATATATATATATATATATATATATATATATATATATATATATATATATATATATATATATACAATTACTCATAATTTTCATTAATGCATACCCAGTTCTCATGTTAAAGTATTTCACAAAGCTGACAAATAAGCCATAGCATTTAGGAAAATGTTTGCCATTCTGGGGAATTTAACTGCATTTTCATGGCTTTACAGTAAATATAAAAAGCAGCAATCGGTCAGCTTCGATCAGGGAAAAATAAACTTAAACATATCACAATATTCCTTTAAGGTCAACTTAATGTAAACTTAACTTTTTAAAACACTGTGCATATATGTAAGAATGTACTCTTACATTGAAATAATATACAGAAACAAAAAACCTTCACAAAACATACCATCAATGTGTATAAATCAGTGTGAAATACACATTACCTACCACTATGTTTTTCCTTGTGTCCAGGAAGGTGATTACTAGATTTTACCAAATGGTCCAAAAAGATGCTCATCGTCTATCAGTTGCCTGCGAAAAAAAAAGGTAGAGGACAGAGCTTGTTATGGTGCTGCTTTTTCATTCAGACACTGGACTTCACTGTATGCCCTTTGTTTTTATGCTCTATGAGCTCATATGATCTTAAATGCTCAACATACAATGTTTCATAGTCTTTGAGTTAAAAGAAGATATTGTCTTTAATGAGTAATGTGTTTTTGATCTCTTCAAACTCAAGTAAGGCACCATGAACACCAGTACAAACAAACATGCCAGCCACAAAAGATGTGTCTTCAATGGTTGCCTGTTTTGTGCTATACACATGGTTGCTGTCAGTGATGCTCGATATTACTGCATGTGTATCAGTGGGCAATGACTCAACAAAGACATTCTCCACTTTTGAAGTCTGTACTGGTGGCTTGAAAAATCTTGTAGATGACAAATTGAATGTCATGTTTTTATGTCTCTCTGCCAAAGTTTTCAACACATTTTTGTAGTCATGAGTATCATAAACAATTGTCTTGAAGACTTTGTTTCCCCTTAAATCGCATTGTACAGAGATGCACCAAAGGACCAAAGCACTTTATGAGATGGGGATAATGCTAAATATAATGATGCTTTGGCCGTAATCGTAAGCTGGGCAAGACTTCTTGAAGTAGCTGCCTATGATATGAAATCTTATAAGCAATGTACTAAATAGTTTCATCTGTGAAAGTATGAGACGCAGCAAGTTCTATTATATCTTTCAAAACCATTAGTACTTCCCAAAGTTTTTTTCCTTCTGGGAATTTGGACCCAATAAGAACAGGCAGCAGTCTAAGAAGAGTGTGATTCTTATGCCCATTCCCTCCAATTGTTCTACGACGGACAAAACTTTGTGGACTTGGGTGAGGATGGTCAAACTTATCTGAATGTTGGAAGGCAAAAAACAGTATTGCCATATTGAGCTCTTCTAAAGGGAAATATTATTTTTTTTAATTAAACCTTTTAAACAATGTGCCAACTCCACAGGAACAACGCCTTCCAGCAGGTCATGTAAGATATCAGGTGAAAATCCTGTGACAGGGTGAAAATTTTATAGATGGTCAGACAGAACAAAACTGTGTTTTACACCATAATTACAATCACTGTCATTGTTTTGTTAATCAAAAGTTAATCATTCTCATCTTTTGTTCATATTTCAAAACTTTGCAGCAATTGCATCTGACTTTTGCATTTCTGTTTGGGTGGCAAGAGAGAAATAATTAGATTTTAAACTCTTACTGTAACCAGCTAGTCCATGAGCAGCAAGGTTATCAGCTACAGCAGAATAAACTGTGCCTTTAAGACAGTCACCAGATGTTCCAATGTAAACACCCACTGCTTCAAGAGTTTTTAAGTCATTCAGGAGAGGTGCAAGAACAACATTTGAATTGCACAAAAGAGCCAGCTGAGTAGATATTTTATCTGAACGATATTTTACTGGCAGGTTAGCCAATATCCAATAAACCGCACAGACTTTGTGTATTCTTTTGGATGTCCCCAGGGGATTTGTAATTTCAAAGTCATCAACATTAAGAATTATTGCTAATTTATGACCCTTAACTGATAACAGCAAATTTTCCTGGTAGTATGAGCCATCACTGTATGATAAATACTGTCCAGGTGACTGTGAAGTGGTTGCTTGAATTTTCTCAAATACATCTTGTTTTTTAAGCAATAACTGCAAAGATGAAAGAATTGGCACATACATAAAGTTAGACTGTGATGACTCATTAATGTACTCTATAGGTTTAACAAATAAAAACATTTCCTAATAAAAGGATTTTCTCCTTTTAGTTGTTGACAGTGGCCCCTCAGATGTCACAGACTTATGCAAAATATTAGTATCTGACACTGCCTGTACAATTTCACTTATAAGTTGTTCAGTATGTGGAAATTTATGTTTTCAGTGTATTGATTACAGATTGGCTTACAAGATGTTCTGACAGTAAAAACAACTAGTCAATATGCTCAATGATTTCCTCTGTTGCCCTCTGTGACACATGGAAAATAGTTTGCATTTTCAAGATGAATGCAGCCGAATTGTACTGTAACTTCTTTTCTAATCCCTCACTGCTACTATCTGCTACTGGGGCACTTTCATTTTCACCTGAATGTTGCATTGCATGATGTTCAATGTCACTAAAACTGGATTGTATTTGAGACATTCTGCACCACAATGGATGAACGAACATGGTACTGTTTCTTTCCTTCTTAAATGCCCCCTTAAATGAATAAACATGTCCCTCTCCACAAATAGCTGCTTAAAATCACACATGGGGCAATGAAATGCGTAAATAACTGCCAAATTCTGACGCCTTCAAGTACCACATTTTCTCTGAATGTATTCTAGACAAATGTATCATAAATGAATTATAAGTACTAAATGTGCACATGCAATTATTATACAGTAAAGGTAATGCTGAGATTGTGGAATTCTGTCCATGATTGAGCCTGTATTGTCTTAACAGCTGTGTTTTTAAGGCACTAGCAAATTCACACAATTTACATTTCCACAGTATGTGGTAATCACTAGAACATATGTGAAAAACTTGGTATTAAGACGTTTTGACTTTTGTGTATCACTTCACAGAACTGAAAATGACCGAATCAACATAGGCTCGGTTTATTTTTATTTTTTTAAAGTTATCCACCTCACACATATTAAGAGCAATGGCTGAAGACAACAAAGTTACCACAGCCTTGAAATGCTATATTACATCTGGCATTTATTAAAAAAAATGTGACTTTTGAAAATTAAAAGCTGTTGCTAATGTTGCTAACAGGTTGCTTATGTCCCCTTAGTCTCCGTTTGTGTTTGAATAATCAATGTTAGCTAACAGAAACAAGCTAACCTAGCCAAAAAAAATACAATGCTTATAGATTTTAGAAAACTCACATATTTACAAAGAACTAGTTAACTTAGGCAGTAACTACTCACTTTCTCAACCTGTTTCTCACCATCTGACACTAAATATATAATGCTGTTTCAAAAAATAGTGGATCAATATCAGAAAAGAGCTTCTCAGAGAAAAATTGCAAAGAGTTTGAAGTTATCATCATCTACAGTGCATAATATCATCCAAAGATTCAGAGAATCTAAAACAATCTCTGTGTGTAAGGGTCAAGACGTTTGCAGACTGTTATAAAAAGAAGAGAGGATTGCCTTGTCCCAACTTGTGTTGTTAATGTGTGTTGATGCCATGACATGACAACTTAATTTTCCCTTAAAATATACATTTTCTCCGTTTAAACATTTGATATGTCATCTATGTTGTATTCTGGATAAAATATTGAAATTTGAAACTTCCACATCATTGCATTATGTTTTTATTCACAATTTGTACAGTGTCCCAACTTTTTTGGAATCAGGTTTGTAATTATAATGATGAATGGTAATGATTTACCTTATTTTATACCCTATTGCTGACTTTTTTATTTATTTGATGACTTGTTAATAGGCCATGCATGAATCTAGATTATCCACAATCCATTCTCACTTATTTTTTACACCCCCAATAACGCCATGACATCTGTATAGATAAATACAGTCTGTCCACATGTACAGTAAAGGCATTTCAAAATTATGAAGATCAATAATTCATTCCCAAGACATCAGAATGATGAGGTCTGCTGGAAGTTCCACTCGAGAAATACACCCCCATCTAAAATGTATTGGTGTAAATGCAACCTTGAGCATCATCAGAAGACATTACAAAGAACTTATCACACAAACGCAATCCTTGCAAAATTGCTCAATAGGTTACTTACACTGATTACAAATTGTACATCACGTGTTTGTTATGCTTTAAATGTCAAATGTTTAGTTTATGTTTTCCACTTGTTTTTAAAGGGATGTTGTTGCAGCCATAGAAGACATCACTACCCAGAATGACGAAACTCTGTAAAAAAAAAACACAGCTTTTGTGTGACAAAGTAGTAGGCATCAGTGAAAGATAAATTCGGAGGATCGGGCAAAAACTTGGCTGGAGGTATCGGAAAACTCATCATTGTCCCATGATCCGAGGCATAAATAAATAGATAAATAAATCTCCAACTCCAACAAGCTCAAAAATGGATCAATGAAAAGACTATATTTTTTTTGCCACAATGCTATTTTATAAAACAGGAAGACAAGTGTTCAAACCCAAGTCAAGTGAAAGTTCATGTTTGGGGAGCTATTTCCAGACTCGGACTAGGTCTGACCGCCATCTTTGAAGTTATAATTGACAGGTCTTTCTTCGAAGTCACTATTATAAGAGAAACTGCTGCTCCATACATTAGGGAAAACTTTGGAGTTCATCATCGTTTTTTTCCAGGACAATGATCCAAAACACTGCTGCAAGAAAAGGTATTGCTTCAGAGGATATTAACTGGGTAAAGACTCCAGCAGAATCCCCTGACATGAATCCTATTGAGATGGTGTTGCATGCTCCAAAATACTACATTCGAAAAGTAGCTACAAGCTACTGTCGAAAAGACAGTTTACAGCACACTGTAAACTGTCCCTTTTAATCCAGTATGCAAACATACTGTAGCCTATATTTCAGCATAGTGTTAATGTGTAAAAATCAGGTCTCTGAACCAGTTCAAAGAACGAAAATCAGAAACACAAAAAAAAGGAACAGAAACAAAATTAAACCATTTTCAGAATGTTCATAATGCAGAAGGAACAGAAATGTTAAAATAATAATTCTGTTTGGAATGAACCGATTGTACATTTAAGTGGCAAAAGAACAAGGCTTTTCCTTTGTATTTCTTCTCTAACACAAGTTATATATAAAATAAATTAGATTTAGAATCATCTTTATTGCCAAGTATCATGGGTCAAGAAATTTGTCATGGTGTGCTGGTGCTATACAAATATGAAAACTATAAAAAAAATAATAATAATAAAAATATATTATAAATAAAGATGAAGACATTACAGTTTCACAAGTTGTTAAAAAACTTAATTATTACAGGTCAGTGATGTGTCTGAAGCCATTCTTGTTTCTCTAATTCTTGTTTTTTTGGGAAAAGGAATGATAATGAAGGTTTTTAAACAGGCTCGCACATGGCATATCTCCAGTGAGGTGTTGAAGATATGTGTATACACTGGAGAAAGCTGATCAGCACAGTACTCTCTGTAGATGAAGAGAGTCATTGTTGTGTTGGGTGGGGAGAGCAAATGGGGTGTTAAGTTGTTCGGTTGTGTAGAGGCCTCAGTCCCTGCTGTGGAGGGGGAGCTGACGGGTTGAAGTTGTTGTGTGAGGAAAAGTAATATTTACAGTAATATTCAGTAGTAATATACAGTTATATTACATTTACAGTAATATTTAAACACCGATGGCAAGCATGTAAAAACCATCAATAACTAAATCATTCATAATTTATCTCTATTTGTGCTGTACACAATATGCTTAAAACTGTTGTCCTCATGCGCTTATGAGCTCTGTTGCTTGCTATCAATATGCACCTGCATATTATTGGTTTCAGTAAACACTATAAGTGAGAATAAAACAAGACTGACCTCTACTGGTAATGTACTTTATGTGCCAGAGAACTATCCACATAACCTGTGCCCTTGCACTAGCTAGCACCCTCCACCTGCCTAAGCATACATGCTCATGGCGTTCCCAGTACTATGCGACATACTCTGACCACTCCACCGTCGTACTTACATTAGACACTGCTAATGCTCATGCTACTGCCATGACCACGCTGGCCAACTGGTCATTTACGGCATTGCTACATGGAAAAATGTCCTCCCGTAACAATGCCCTGCATACATTGCATGACTTGTAGCTATACTTAGCTCCTCTTAGCATTCTTCTTCCTATGC
This sequence comes from Silurus aristotelis, assembly GCF_946808225.1. NCBI lineage: Eukaryota > Metazoa > Chordata > Actinopteri > Siluriformes > Siluridae > Silurus > Silurus aristotelis. Next base: position 7,387,509 of record NC_139579.1, read on the forward strand.
AATACAACTACCTGTACTTCTTGCAACTTTATCCTTAATTAATCCTATCTATGTCCTGCTTCATCATCTCCACAACATCCAATCTTCTCTCTGTCTCATTTTCCTCATTCACCAGCTGCTCAAAATATTCCCTCCACCTTCTTAACAAACTCTCCTCGCTTGCATCCTTTATTGCTCTTTTTTGCACATCCTTCCCAGCTAGGTCCCTCTGCCATCCAATTGGTACAAATAATTTTCTCCCTCCTTGCTCTACATCTTCTCATACAGCTCCTCGTATGCCTTTTCCTTGGATTTTGCTACATCCCTCTTCACCTGCTGCCAGATTTTCTCATCTCTCTGCCAATCCCAATCCTGTTTCACCAACTTCTTTCTCCTTATGGTTTCCTGTACTTCCTTATTCCACCAACATGTCTCTTTGTCCTCTTTTTTATTTCCAGATGTCACACCAAGTACCTTTCTAGCTATCTCCCTTATCACTTCTGCAGTAGTTGCCCTGTCTGACCTCTTCCCTTAACTTACACTACAGTCTTCCGCCTTCAGTTTCCACCATTCTATTCTTCTTTTAGTCCTTACTCTCGTCCTCTTCTTCTTTACCTCCAAAGCCATCCTACAGACCACCATCCGATGCTGTATAGCTACACTATCCCCAGCCAACACCTTACAGTCACCAATCTCCTTCAGGTTGCATCTCCTACATAGAACATACTGTAGTCCACCTGTGTGCACCTTCCTCCACTCTTATAACATATAAGACCCTATGCTTCTCCTTCTTGTCAAAATATCTATTCACCACTGCCATTTCAATCCTTCTAGCAAAATCTACCACCATCTGCCCTGGACCGATCCGGTATGAAATTCTAGTTTGTGGTCCAAATATTTGATTTGGCACATGTTTAACATTTACAATTACATTTACATTTGTGGAATTTAGCAGACGCTCTTGTCCAACGTACAAAAGTTATTTTGTTTTGCTTTGAGTCTGTAGCAATAAATAAATCTACAATGGTACACTGGATTACAAACTTAAAATAAATCATACTACTTGATTTTGTGGTACAAGTCGAGCAGTGCTGGAGGATCTCAGACAGCGTGATACAGTCTGAGGTGTGATTTCGCTGGATGCCCTTCCTAACGCAACCCTCCTTATTTTTCCAGTCTTGGGAACGGCACTTAGAGTGCACTGGCTTGTGTAACCCTAATTAATGGGTTCCTTACTAGACCTTCTAAACAGCCAATTCCATGATGTTGTTATGACTCGTGTCCTGTTTATAATTGTTCCTGCCAGCATGCTTGTGTTTCCTGTCGCTCTCAAGCTTTATGTGCAGATTTGGAACCATGCCCCCTCCAACGCTGGCGTAAAGGATGCTCCCTGTCAGTCTGTGCCTGTGTCAATTATTATGGTCCGACTGACACGTTTAAGTTCAACAATTCCCTGTGCCCCGTATGCTTTGTGGTGTTGATGATATTCACCTGCATGGATGATGCACTTCTGATCAGCTGTCACCCCGGCTGACACTGCACGTCAAGCGCTGTTCTTCTGGGCCATCCAATGTGACACCGTCTACCCTACGCACATCCTGCTGCACCACACCTCTATTCTGGGACACCTGGTTGCACTCCATTTACCTAAAAATCGAATGCATGGACACCGTACCCAAGCTTTGCTTCATAGCCTTCATGAATGACTGTTTCCGCTCTCTGACTCTTGCTAAGCCCTACAATCTATGCTCACAACACGCGTTTCTTGTCACAGACAATGTACTGCAATCCTTTTCCTGCTCGGACGGCTGTGTTTGGGTTAAAGAGCTCCTGCTATAGACTTCCATGGACACTCGGACATGGAGATGGTTGTCCTCGCTTCCCCGCATCTACCCTTCTTCTGCTCTTTGTGAAAACAGAAACTTGGATGTGAATTTTTCCTGAAGGGTGCAGCAGGCACTATACTGTTTGTCCCTTTTTGTGTTCGTCACGTCATATCGTCAAATTCCCAGGCCTGCAAAGTTTGTCTGGATAACCACGTTGATGACCTCAACCCCTACTTCCTGGTCTGTCACGCTGTTTTTGTACACTCCTATGATTTTTAATTAAGAGTTTAAGAAGGGAATGTAGGCTATTTTGTTCTAATTTTGTGTTCAGTTAGTAAACTTGCTTTGTTTGCTGGTATGGCTTTAGAGCCATAAAGGGGGAATGTAGAATGAAATTAATCTAGTACTGGCTAAATTAAAAATATTTATATTTAGGAAATGAATAGTTCAAGTACCCTTACGAGGGAAATATCAAGGTCCGTGACGTCGGAGTGACGTGGGGCCGCCTTCCCGTGGGCTCACCACCTGCAGGAGGGACCGTAAGGGACGGTGCTGTGAGGATTGGGCAGCAGTCGAAGGCGGGGACCTGCTTAGACTGCTGCCCCCGCGACCCGAATTACGGATAAGCGGGAGAAAATGAATGAATGAATAGTTCAAGTAAACAAATTATACACATCACACGACACAAGGTTCTGAAAAGTTTATTTTATATCACAACACAGAATAACACCTAGGCTGATATAACAGGGTTTGAATCCCCAACTGAGTTATCACTGCCCTGCTCACAGACAGGTAAAGTAGGCGCATAATCATGACCACCCACACTAACACAGGAAACAACGATGTCACTATCACCCACACTGATCGTATCACACTCCAGTGGAGAGGTAGGATAAGAGTGACAAATGTCTGTTTCGGTAGAAGCATCAGAAACTTGGGGAACACATACAAGATGATGTGATGGCCACATTCGTGGGTTAGGAGCAGGTGTAGAAGACATCAACGATTCTAAAAACAGTGAAAAATCAGCGCCCACGTACATAAGTAAAAGTAGCCCATTGACACAGCTCTCGTTCCCTCAGGGAACTAGGGTTACATACATAACATAGTGATGTTCCCTTTCAGGAACCCGAGCTGCGTGGAACGAGTGTCCAATCATGCCATACTGACCAGTCCCTGCCTAGTGTGTAGATTTATTCATTACTAGAGACTCAAAGCACTTTTGTACATCGCTCTGGATAAGGGCGTCTGCCAAATGCCACAAATGTAAATGTAAATGTAGTGTGTCTGAGCGCAACCGGTATGCAGGACAAAAGAGCCAAGAGTAGCTCTGATGTCGAGGTCATAGAACCCGACAAAGGTCAGCGGGGTGGACCAGCACGCAGCGTTACAATGTCCTGAAGAGAAACTCCAACTGACCAGGCGGTAGAGGCCGCCATACCCCGGGTGGAATGAGCCTTGACTCCGAAGGGAGTGGAGAACCCTCCATGGACTCGAGCAGTTGTTTGCTTTTCCTGGTTGGGGGCTAGGAAAGGAGGAGGGCAGAATGCCTGCTAAACGACCGCAGGCCCCTTAGGCACATACCCCGATTTAGGGTAGAGAAAAACACTGGCCATGCCAGGTGCAAACTCCAGGAGAGACAGGGCCATGGAAAGAGCCTGTAGGTCCTCGACTCTTCCAAAGAGTCACGAGGGGGTTATTCCCCAGCGACTGCCCCCCTAGCGGGAGGTACAATAAGCCGCGATAGCGGACACGTAAACCTTCAGGGTTGACGGAGCCAATCCTGTGGCAAACTGTTCCTGCAAGAACTCCAGAACTGAACCAACCAGGCAGTTGACTGTGTCCAACTGGTGGTGCTCACACCACGTGGTGAACAGATGCCATTAAGCGACATACAACCTCCTTGTGGAGGGAGCTCTGGAATGAAGGATGGTTTCTACTACCTAAGTAGAGAGACCAGCTGCTATTAACTGCACCCCCTCAGGGGCCACAGCCACAGCTTCTATAACTCTGGCTGAGGGTGAAACAGGGTTCCCCTGCTTGTGAGAGAAGATCCCTCCTGGGAGGAATTCCCAAGGAGGTCCCTCGAGGAGGGACAGCAGGTCCGTAACCCACGGTCTGCCCGGGAAATGAGGTGCCACCAGGAAGAGACAAGCTCCTTCCTGGCGGATTCTCTCCCTCTGGGGAGCAGCATGATAGGGGGAAAGGTGTACAGACGTAGCCTCAGCCACATTTGCACCATGCCGTCCAGCCCCATTGGGGACAGTGCGAAGTCTCCTGAGTCTCAAACAGATTCACCTTGGCTCTGTAATATCTCCGCCATATCTGCTCCACCACCTCAGGGTGGAGCCTCCCTTTCCCAGGCCTCGGCCCTTGCCTCAAAAAGGCATCTGCTCTCCAATTTAACTGGCCCGGGAATTAAACTGCTCTTAAAGAGAGGAGTTTTCCCTGGGACCATAGGAGGATCTGCTGCACCAGCCTGTACAGGGGGTGAGACCGGAGACCTCCCTGGTGTACAAGACCACCGACATGTTGTCCATACGGACCAACACGTGGCGACCTCTTATGTATCAGAGGAAGTGTTCCAGTGCCAAGGACACGGCCATCATCTCCAGGCAGTTTATGTGCCATGAGAGAGGTGCCCTGTCCCATGATGTCAGCTCCCATGCATCCATCGTTAGGTTCTTTTCAAACTTCTAAGGCTCGAAGGGCTTGCCGCGAGACCTTGATAGTACGGAACAGATTGCCCTTTCGGCAGAAGCCTATGTCTCTAAACCGCCACTAGAGGGGTCTCAAATGGAGAAGGCCAAGTGGGATCACACTGGACACTGCTGCCAGAAGACCGAGCAGCCTCTGGAACTACTTCACAGTAAGGGACTGGCCTGCTTTTACTCTCTTGACTGCAGTGAGGATGACTTTGATCTGGGCAGGAGACAATTGTGCCTGCAACACAGTTGAGTTCCACACTATGCCCAAGAAGGTGGTTCTCTGTACTGGAGAAAGCACACTCTTCTCTGCATTCCTTCATGTGGGCGAGAACAACATCTCAATGCCGGATCACCAGAAGCTCTGATCGAGCTAATACCAACCGTAGAATCATCGTAAAATGCAGATGCCCTGAAGCCGTAGCGGGGCTAGAGCCACATTCATGCACTTGGTGAAGGTGCGGGGTGAGATTGCTAGGCCGAATGGAATGACCCAATATTGGAAAGCTTCGCCCCCAAAAGCAAACTTTAGAAACCTCCTGTGAGTAGGAAGGATGGCTATGTGAAAATAGGCATCCCTTAGATCTATCGTGACAAACCAGTCCTCGGACTTGATCTGAAACACGATCTCCCTGAGAGTTAGCATCCTGAACCTGAGCCTCACGAGTAAACGGTTCAAGGAGCGCAGATCTAGGATCGGCCGCATTCCGACATCCTTCTTTGGAACAACGAAGTACTGGCTGTAGTAGCCTGAATCTATCTAGATGGCCCCTTTGCTTAGGAGGGTGTGCACTTTCTGTTCCATGACCAGGGCCTGCTTGAGTCCCACCATGGTAGGACACAACCCATTGAACCGGGAAGGAGAGGACCCGAACTTAATCAAGTAGCCCCTCTCTACTGTGTGCAGGACCCACCGAGATATGTATGGCAGGCCTTCCCAAGCTGCCAGGAAATATCTCAGGGGAACAAGCCTCTCGAGGCTAGGCCCAGCAGCGTCTTTACCATCTGAGACGCTTAAGCGACTTTAAACTTTCCTCTCAGGACTTTCTACACCTGCACTATTGAAAGCGATCTGACAGGTAGCATCACTTCCTGGTTCGGGAACAACACGATGCAGAACAGGCAAGCCCTCCAGAGGGTGGTGCATTCAGCTGAACGTACATTCCACACCAAGCAGGACATCTACAGCACGCAGTGCCGGACCAGTGCCAGGAAGATTGTGAAGGACCTTAACCAAGTTTATGAAGAACAATAGATTATTTTTTTTGTTGTGTTCAGGGACGCGCTTCCACTCCTTGAAAGCAAACACAGAGAGAATAAGGAGGAGCTTCTTCCTGCAGGCCATTCAGAGTTTAAACCAGCAAACACCCTGGATTAAGAACTGGTCCACTCTCTCAAAGTTCACAATATGTCTGCACAATTTTTTTATTTTTTTTTATTATTTTTTTTTACTTTTTTGCACTATGACACTTTAATCACTTTAATCTCTGGACTGTCACTTTAACTCTGGACTTGCACAACACAGTGCACTTTATACCACACCATGCCGCACATGGTCACTTTAAGGACAATCACGTCAATCACCTTAAATTTTACTGTTTACTGTCATACGCCGAAGGAGGAGAAGGAGAGGAGGAAGACGTCTACAAAGACGGCAGAAAAAGGAGCAGTGTAGGAGAGTGGAGGTTCGGGTTGGTACTTTAAATGTTGGTACTATGACGGGTAAAGGGAGAGAGATAGCTGATATGTTGGAGAGGAGAAAGGTAGATATGTTGTGTGTTCAGGAGACCAAGTGGGAAGGGAGTAAGGCCAGGAACATTGGAGGTGGGTTTAAACTGTTCTATCATGGTGTGGTTGGAAAGAGAAATTGTGTAGGGGTGATTCTGAGGGAAGAGTACAGTAAGAGTGTAGTGGAGGTGAAGAGAGTTTCTGATAGGGTGATGAATGTGAAGCTGGAAGTTAAAGGGATGATGATAAATGTCATCAGTGCCTATGCTCCACAAGTTGGCTGTGAGATGGAGAAGGAAAGATTCTGGAGTGAATTAGATGAAGTGGTTGATGGTGTACCTAGGAAAGAATGATTGGTGATTGGGGCAGACTTTAATGGGCGGTTGGTGAAGGGAACAGAGGTGATAAGGAGGTGATGGGTAGGTATGGCCTTAAGGAGAGAAATGTGGAAGGGCAGATGGTGGTAGATTTTGCTAGAAGGATGGAAATGGCAGTGGTGAACACTTATTTTAAGAAGAAGGAGGATCATAGGGTGACGTATAAGAGTGGAGGAAGGTGCACACAGGTGGACTATGTTTGATGCAGGAGATCCAACCTGAAGGAGATTGGAGACTGTAAGGTGTTGGCAGGGGACAGTGTAGCTAGACAGCATCGGATAATGGTCTGTTGGAAATTTTCCCACTGTGGGACGAATAAAGGTTTATCTTATCTTAAGATGGTTTTGGAGGCGAAGAAGAAGAGAAGGAGAGTGAGGACTGAAAGAAGAATAAGATGGTGGAAACTGAAGGAGGAAGAGTGTAGTGTGAGGTTCAGGGAAGAGGTCAGACAGGGGCTCGGTGGTGGTGAAGAGGTGTTGGGTGATTGGAAAACTACTGCAGGAGTGATGAGGGAGGCAGCTAAAAAAGTACTTGGTATGACATCTGGAAATAAAAAGGAAGACAAGGAGACGTGGTGGTGGAATGAGGAAGTGCAGAAGAGCATAAGGAGAAAGAGGTTGGCAAAACAGAAGTGGGATAGACAGAGTGATGAGAAAAGTAGGCAGGAGTACGAGGAGATGCGGCAGCAGGTAAAGAGGGATGTGGCGAAAGCCAAGGAAAAGGCATATGAGGAGCTGTATGAGAGGTTGGACACTAAGGAAGCAGAAAAGGATTTAAACCGAATGGCCAGGCAGAGGGACCGAGCTGGGAAGGATTTGCTGTTAGAACAATAAAGGATGGAGTAGGAGTAAGACAGAGTACATGTGTGTGAATGAGAGGGAGGGCAGTGGAGTGGTGCGGTTGCAGGGAGAAAAGGTGGAGAAGGTGGAGGAGTTCAGGTACCTGGGGTCAACAGTGCAAAGTAATGGAGAGTGTGTTAGAGAAGTAAAGAAAAGATTGCAGGCAGGGTGGAGTGGGTGGAGAAGAGTGACAGGAGTGATTTGTGATAGTGGGGTATCTGCAAGAATGAAAGGGAAAGTTTATAGGACTGTGGTGAGACCTGCGATGTTGTATGGATTAGAGACAGTGGCAATGGGTAGAAGACAGAAGGTGTATGAGAGGTTGGACACTAAGGAAGCAGAAAAGGATTTATACCGAATGGCCAGGCAGAGGGACCAAGCTGGGAAGGATGTGCTGCAAGTTAGAGCAATAAAGGATGGAAAGGGAAATGTGTTGACTAGTGAGGAGAGTGTGTTGAGAAGGTGAAGGGAGTATTTTAAGCAGCTGATGAATGAGGAAAATCAGAGAGAGAGAAGGTTGGATGATGTGGAGTCGGTAACGCAGGATGTAGATAGGATTAGTAGGGAGGAAGTGAGAACAGCGATTAAGAGGATGAAGAGTGGAAAGTCGGTTGGACCAGATGACATACCTGTAGAAGCATGGAGATTTTTAGGAGAGATGGCAGTGAAGTTTTTAACCAGATTGTTTAACAAGATTCTGGAAGGTGAAAGGATGCCTGAGGACTGGAGAAGGAGTGTGCTGGTAACGATCTTTAAGCATAAGGGAGATGTGCAGTAACTACAGGGGAATTAAGTTGATCAGTCACACCATGAAGTTATGGGAAAGAGTAGTGGAAGCCAGGCTGAGAGAAGAGGTGACCATCTGTGAGCAACAGTATGGTTTCATGCCAAGGAAGAGCACCACAGATGCCTTATTTGCTTTAAGGATGTTGATGGAGAAGTATAAGGAAGGACAGAAGGAATTGCATTGTGTATTTGTGGATTTAGAGAAAGCATACGATAGGGTGCCAGGAGAGGAGTTGTGGTACTGTATGAGGAAGTCAGGTGTGTTAGAGAAGTATGTGAGGGTGGTGCAGGACATGTATGAAGACAGTGTGACAGCAGTGAAGTGTGCAGTAGGAACGACGGACTGGTTCAGTGTGAGGGTTGGACTACATCAATGATTGGCCCTGAGCCCTTTCCTGTTTGCAGTGGTGATGGACAGGTTGACGGACGAGGTCAGACAGGAGTCTCCCTGGACTATGATGTTTGCGGATGATATTGTGATTTGTGGTGAGAGTAGTGAGCAGGTTAAGAGCCTGGAGAGGTGGAGATATGCGCTGGAGAGAAGGGGAATGAAAGTCAGTAGGAGTAAGACAGAGTACATGTGTGTGAATGAGAGGGAGGGCAGTGGAGTGGTGTGGTTGCAGGGAGAAGAGGTGGAGAAGGTGGAGGAGTTCAGTACCTGAGGTCAACAGTGCAAAGTAATGGAGAGTGTGTTAGAGAAGTAAAGAAAAGAGTGTAAATTTTTTATTTATCTACCTTCCTTTTTTTTCCTGGTTTATTTTTCTCTTAATTCTATTTCCTCATGCCGGACCATCGTAAAAAGCATTTCACTGCATGTCATACTCTGTGTGTATGTGTATGTGACAAAAAATTTTTGTTTAATTTGATTTTAAATCGTCAGCCCCAGAGCTAAATCCCTCGTGCATCTCTCATAACAGGTCAGCCTGGTATGCCTGCAACACACTCATCATGGTGTGGCAACCCCTGGCCTGACCTGACGCCGTGTAAGCCCTACCTACTAGAGCCGAAGTGGCTTTTGTTTTCGCGGGATGCAGAAAATGCTCATCCAGATTGCTGGAAACGCGTTGCTTCCGCTTCTCATCGGGCCAAGCTATCTCTAGCTTAGCGGTGGTCTGCTTCACTACCTCCAGGAGCTCCTCGAACAGCACAGGCTTTGAGGAGTCCGTGGGCTCACTAGCATCCAAACTATTTCCCTCCTCAGAGGAAGAAATACGGTGCTCCTCGTTACACGCGCCGGAAGATGGAACCGCCGAAGCGAGTGCTTTCCCCGAGAAATGGGAGCTCGGCCAGCAGGAGCGGCTGGAGGGGACTAATCCGTCTCCATGCCTTCTGCTAGGTCGACCTGTGAGGCCCGTGACCTACGGCGCTGCTCGCCTCGGCGAGAGCAGGACCTGAGCCACAAGGAAGAGCGCTCTCCTCTGAGGCACACGGCTGAAAATCCTAACAGTTAACTCCCTCGAGAGCCGACTAAGCATGCTCCTAAGCTAAGCAAACAACACATTGGTTGCGTGTATCCACCCCTGAATGAAGCGGGGCAAAAAGAAACACGCAGTCAAAATTCTGCTTGCATTTAAAGCTCATGGACATTAGAAGCTAATGTCGCTACCATCACTCACCCATTTTGTAGCTTCCTGGTTTACTCTACGTAACTACAATAAATTCTATTTTGCTCTGGCTGTCCATGCTTTTTTGAAGTCTTTGTAAAAAGGATTATTTTGACGCCAATGATATTGAGGTCCCAGCTGATGTCAGGAAACGGCCTATAAACATTTTCCAACATAGTCCTCGTCCATATATTCTCTCTGTGACAGCCACTGGTTTTAATTAGTGTGATGTGAATAATAACACAGAGACAAAAACGCTGCAAAAAAAGAAGTTTAAAACCACAACAACAAAAACATGGTTAGTAGAACATATTGGACGTAATTTTTTACGTAATTTTTATTGTATTTAAAATAAGAAGAATGGCAGACAAGGTTTTGGCAAGAGAAATTTACCAAAATAGGGACTACACGCCTCATGTCCTCAAACACTGTTAATGGATTTGATAAAAAATATAACATGTATTTGTACAGTATCTCACAAAAGTGAGTACACCCCTCACATTTCAGCAACCAGTTGAATAAGTCTTCTCAAGGAAGAAGACCCTGCGTTTTAACCCCAGCTCCTAGCATCACTGGTATATAAACGAGGAACGAATTTCACTGTACAAAAAAATGGACATGTGACAAGTATAAAGCATCTTTCTTTCTTTCTTTCTTTCTTTCTTTCTTTCTTTCTTTCTTTCTTTCTTTCTTTCTTTCTTTCTTTCTTTCTTTCTTTCTTTCTTTCTTTCTTTCTTTCTTTCTTTCTTTCTTTCTTTCTTTCTTTCTTTCTTTCTTTCTTTCTTTCTTTCTTTCTTTCTTAGCTCACATTTACTCACTGATAATGAGCTGTCAAATAAGACCTGAGCCAACCTGAGTTTTAATTACAAGATTTTCCAGTCTATCAACAATGGTATGATCAGTGGTGACAAAATATGTAGTTCAAGCAACACAAGAAAATAGACATAACCCTGATTAAGTTAGTAGTAGACCATTTTCTACTTTAACCAGCATGTTATGTACTGTATATTGCTTTGATGGTGCCATGACTTATATATTTCATATTTTATTTTATTCCTTTGTAGATATAAGCATACCTGCTGTTCTGCAATCTTCTTGGTAATAGTTTGATATTAGCCTAAAGTTGGAATTAGGAAAAAAGTTGGAATTAGAAAAATAACCAGAACTAAGAAAAGAAAAGTCTTCTTTTAAATACTTTATTTTATTTTATTTTATTTAGACTATGCACTACAGTCTCAGACTGTATTTACAAAACCAGAAGCCATCTCAAGTGGCTCAAAAATGCATTCATTGAAAATCGGAACTGGATCACGAGTAGCCTTGCTGAAGCAAGAGGCAGTAGTGTTCTTTGCTGCCTACTGGTGTTGAATCTACTGTCCATAAGTATATTTTTTTAAGAGAACATACAAAGAAAAAGGAAAAATGTTTATTGTAACTATCAGCAGTGTTGGGGGTAACGCGTTAAAAGTAACGTGCTTTACGTAATAATATTACTTTTCTGGAGTAACGAGTAAAGTAACGCGTTACTTTATAAATTTACACATTACTATCTGAGTTACTTTTTTTAAAAAGTAATGCGAGTTACTTTTCAGGTAAATTATTTTGCATAAAAAAATCAATACTGAATTAAAATGAATGTAGTCACGTAGAATCGCGCACTCATACGTGCGAGCCGCGGGAACAGAAGCTGGTCAGAAGCGGAGATGGCAGACCAGAGAATTACATTACTGTGATGGAAGTATTCTTATTATTTTGAAATAGTCGAGGAAAAGGAGAAAGGAATAATGGTTAAGTGTAGATTATGTGTTGGTGAAAAGCTCTTGTCAACTGCAAAAAATACCACTTCAAACATCGTATGTGGGAGACACATGTACGATGCCATCGCAGCGGAGATAGAGAGCAAATTCACAGCTCATTTGCTCTTTGTGGGAAGATAAACTGCCACGGTCACTGATAATAGCTTGAACTTTGTAAAAAGCATTCAGAATGTTTCAAGCTGATGATGAAGCAGAGAATGATGAGGACGAGGTCATATTTACGGAATTGCACAATGTTTTACAAGATGACAGCAAAAGGTATGTTCTCCCTCCACATCACGGGTGTGCAGCCCACACCCTTAACCTTATATACACGAATGTCTCTAGGTTACGAACGTAACCCTAGTTCCCCGAGGGAACGAGACGCTGCGTCGAAACGCTATGGGAACGCCCCTGTGTGACCACGCTCTGAATCACGTGTGAAATCTAGCCGATAGGCAAGCCGTGACGTCATAGACAGGCGACGTCGCGTAAACCAGGAAGCTACAAGATGGCTGTGCGGTGGTAGCGACATTAGCTTCTGCAAAGAGAGAAGGTAAGCGCCGCAGGGATGCAGGCAGTGTGGCACAGAGACGCAGCGTCTCGTTCCCTCGGGGAACTAGGGTTACGTTCGTAACCTAGAGACGTTCCCCTTCAGGAACTCGAGCTGCGTCAAAACGCTATGGGAACGAGTGTCCAATCACGCCACACTGACCAGACCCTGCCGAAAGAGTGAGGGCCTCGGCACCAGCACGCAGAACAGAGGAGCCCGGGGTGGCTCTGAGGTCAAAGCCATAAAACCAGACAAAGGTCAGCGGGGTGGACCAACCCGCAGCGTCACAGACGTCCCGGAGTGACACTCCAGTGGATCCGGCCGCAGAGGCCGCCACACTCTGGCGGAGCGAGCCCTGACCGCGATCGGAGCGGGGACCAGGACTCGCAGCCAAACAACTGCACCCACCACCTCCAAGGACTCATCCTGTGGAGATAAGCACCCAGTGCTCGCACTGGACACAGCCGGGTCTCGTAACCCCTGGTCGGGGGCTATAAACAGAGGAGAACAGAATGCCTGTAACACGACACATCGTGTGGGAGCACCCAGCGTGTAAGGAAACTCCAGGCGGGACGAGGCAACTGCCAAGACCCAGACAGGCACCCTGAGTCACGTCCCGGGCCACAGCCTCCGGGTGCTGCGGAGGAAACGTGTCACCAATGGGACCTACCCAGTGAACACGGAAACCCTCAGGGTCAAAGGGGTTAATCCTGCGGCAAACTGTACCAGCAAAAACACCAGAACTGAACCGACCGGGCAGTTAACTGGGTCCAAGTCATGGTGCTCACACCGTGACGCGAACAGTCGCCATCGTGCGGCGTACGACCTCCTCGTGGAGGGAGCTCTGGAGTGGAGAAGGGCCTCTACTACCACGGTAGAGAGAACAGCCGCTATGAACTGTGCCCCCTTAGGGGCCACAGCCTCCACAACCCCAGGCGGGGGTGAACCAGGGTTCCGCCCGCCATCGAGGTGCCACCAGGAGGAGAAGACTTCCTCCCAGCGAACTCATACCAGAACTCCCGAGAGCAGCGCGACTGGGGGGAAAGGCGTACAGGCGTAGCCTCGGCCAAGACCGTCCCATGGCAGCCACTGTCTCGACAGGGCGTCTGCTCAGACATCCAACCGTCCCAGGACGTAAACGGCTCTAAATGAGAGGAGTTCGTCCTGGGACCACAAGAGGACCCCCTGCGCCAGCTGTTTGCAAGGGCGAGACCGGAGGCCCCCCTGGTGGTAGATGTACGAAACCACCGCAGTATTGTCCGCGCGGACCAACACATAGCGATCTCTAAGGACTGGGAGGAAGTGTTGTAACCCCAACAACACTGCCAGCATCTCCCGGCAACCTATGTGCCACAAGAGACGTGGGCCGCTCCACAGACCCCGGGCGGAGTGGTCACTCATGACCGCCCCCCCCCCCCCCCCCTCACGGGGTGGGGGGGGGGGCGGTCGGTCACTCATGACCGCCCCCCCCCCCACCCCGTGAGGGAAGCGTCCGTCGTTAGCATTACGCGACGACAAGGAGTCCCTAAAACGGGGCCTCGGGACAGAACGTAGGGTCCTACCATGCAACCAAGGCTCAAAGGGCACACCGTGAGACCTTGATGGTACGATACAGACTCCCTCAGGGGGAGAACACTCCTGCCCCGGAGCCACCACTGGAGGGGCCACATGCGGAGAAGGCAGAGTGGAAAAACACTGGACGCTGCCGACATGAGACCCAGCAGCCTCTGGAACTGTCTTACAGTGAATGGCTGGCCTGCTCCTACCCTCCTGACTGCAGTGAGGATGACTACAAACCGGGCGGGAGACCGGCCCGTAACCCGGCGGAGTCCCACACTACGCTGAGAAAGTGGTTCTCCGCGCTGGGGAAAAGTACACTTTACCCGGCGTTTCAGTCTGAACTCCAGTACCTTCATGCAGGCGAGAACAGCATCTCAATGCCGAACCGCCTGGCGCTCTAACGAGCCAACATCAACCAATCGTCGATATAATACAAAATGCGGATGCCCTGAAGCCGCAGCGGGGTCAGTGCCGCGTTAACGCACTCTGTGAAGGCACGGGGTGAGAGCGCTAGGCCGAACGGAAGGACCAATATTGGTAATCTTTGCCCCGAAAGCAACCTCAGGAACCTCCCGTGTGCGGTGAAGGACGGCTGCATGGGAGCATGCAACCTCCAGATCTAACGTATGACAAATCAGTCCTCGGACTCGACCTGAGACACGACCTCTCTAAACGAGAAACCTGAACCCGAGCCTCAAAAGTAAGTCGTTCAAGGAGTGGAGATCCAGAATGGGATGCAACCCACCGTCCTTCTTCGGAACAACGAAGCATGGGCTGTAGCAGCCTGACTCTCTGAACAAGGAGGAGGGAACCACCTCGACGGCCCGTTTCCTCAGGAGAGCACGCACCACCTGTCCCAGGACCAGAGCCTGCACGGGTCCCACCAGGGTGGGACACACCCCGTTGAACCGGGGAGGAGAAGACGCGAACCAAATCGCACAGCACTTCTCCACAGTACGCAGGACCCCCGAGAGACTCCAGGCAGCCCTCCAGACTGACAGAAAGTCTCCACAGGGAGAACCAACCCCTCGGGGCTGGCCCCTGACCCACTCAGAGCGGCTGGAGCGGTGCACTGCAGCCGACTACACCTCCTGAGAGGCGGCGGATCCCCCCCCCCATCCGCAGCGACCATACGGGTGGAATACGGGGAGCAAACCGCTGGAGAATGCTGAGCCCTGAACACGACCCGTGGCAGGGCTAGCAGACAGTCCTCCTGAACCCGAACGGCAGGAGCAGCGCACTGCGCCGTTGAAGCCCCCTGAGAGGCAGCGGATGACCCCCATCCGCAACGAACCTCCGGGCGGAAATAAGGGAGTTAACCGCAAAAGGGAGGCAGCATCCTGAACACCCTGTGGCAGGGCCGACAGACCGGCCTCCCGGTGGTGCCAGGGAGGGACGAGCGCGTAGCTTGAGGTGCGCACCGCCCTCCAAGATACAAGCTATCAGGCCTACGCACCACAGCCCGTTCACTAGAGGCGGGGACGACCCTCAGGCCGTCCAGCCCCTCCTCAGGCTCAGAGTGTCGCCATGGGCCCCCAGGACCTCCCCGCGGGAATCGGGTGGCAACACTCTCACCGGGCTATTTCGCTGTGCATGGACGTACCAGGGCAAGGCTGCTGCCGAGCAGCCCCATCGGAGCAGCGAGGAACTACCACTGAAACGCCACCGCGGTCTCCTGAACCCGCCAGCAATCGCCCTCACCTACAGCGTTACCAGGTCAGGCCAGGAGGGGACACCATGGCGCTCAGAAGTAAGCTCGCATCATCCCCCATAGCAGGCCAGCCCGGTATGCCTGCAACACACCCATCGTGTGGAAGCAACCCGTAGCCTGACCTGCCGCGTAGCCCTACCCACCAGAGCCAAGCGGCTCTACGTAGGCAAACTGATAGCCGTCACAGACGCAACACTCGGGGAGAGATAGCTAGCTAGCGTCTCTACCACAAGCGGCATCGTTCCGTACCCACGCCACTTCGCTCCAACAACATTTGCGCACAGCGAAAGAACATCGGAAAAGCACGTGCGCACACGGGCCTCCCAGGACCCAGACACCTCGGTGCGCAGATCAGGGAAGGCGCTGAGGCTGTGACACAGGGCGCAGGAAATGCACAACCAGCTCACTGGGTGCGCGCTGCATCTGCCGCACGACCGGCCAAGCTAAATCCAAGCTAAATCCGGCCCGCGCCACGACCTCAAGGAGCCCCAAATACAGCACAGGCTGTGAGGAGTCTGCAGGCTCGCTAGCATCCATCATCTCATCCTCCTTGGAGAGAGAGACATGCAATGCTGCGCCGCCCGCACCGGGAGAAGAAGCAGCCGCCAGGCATGCTTCCCCTAATTCCCCGAAATTTCATCCACCTCGGAGGAACGGGGAACGGGAGCTCGGCTAGCAGCCGAGAGCGCATAGTCACACGGCTAATGCCAACAGCCGATACCATCGAGGGCCGAAGCCTCGAGGGAGAGCGCCCACCTCGGAGAGCGCTCTCCGAAATTCTCCCACCTCGGAGGAAGAATACAGAGCACCGCGTTACACGCACCGGGAAAAGAACCGTTTCCAAACGAGCGCAATCCCCGGGGGACGGGAGCTCGGCTAGTAGCCGGGAGCGCATAGCCACACGGCTAAAATGCTAACAGCCGATACCATCAGGAGCCGAAGCCGCGAGGAAGAGCGCTCACCTCGGAGATCGCTCCCCAAAACTCCCCCACCTCGGAGGAAGAATACGGAGCACAGCGTCACACGCACCGGAGAAGGAACCGCAAAACGAGCGCAATCCCCGGGGAACAGGAGCTCGCCTCGCAGCCGGGAGCGCATAGCCGCACGGCTAAAATGCTAACAACCGATACCCTCGAGAGCCGACTAAGCACGCTCCTAAGCTAAGCAAACAACACATCGGCTGCGTGCGGTAATGTCGCTACCACCGCACAGCCATCTTGTAGCTTCCTGGTTTACGCGACGTCACCTGTCTATGACGTCACGGCTTGCCTATTGGCTAGATTTCACACGTGGTTCAGAGCGTGGTCACGCAGGGGCGTTCCCATAGCGTTTTGATGCAGCTCGAGTTCCTGAAGGGGAACGATAGTTACATTCCTGACGGCGAGGGCAGATTGCAAAGCAGTGTACAGAAGAGCGACTGGAAAGTGTTCAGCCTTGTGGTCAAAATTTAGTCGATCATCTTATTGTTCTCTAAAAAGTTATTAAGCATTTTAAATGTTTAAGAAAGGTATTTTGCTCTAATATAACATTTCTTAATGGCAATTATCTATATTACACCTGTTACACCTGTAAGGCGTGAAAGAGATACAAGTAACGCAAAAGTAATATAACGCATTACTTTCCATAAAAAGTAACTAAGTAACGTAATTAGTTACTTTTTTGGGGAGTAACTCAATATTATAATGCATTACTTTTAAAAGTAACGTTGCCCAACACTGACCATCAGTTCAAAGAAACTATTGTAAATGCATAATATTTAGACTCTACACACATTCACACGCCTTCTACACCTGATTAAGTACCCACTATAAATAGCACATTCAAATCAGTGACAAGTATTGCTGAGTGCAGCATTGTTTCCTGGCATTACAAACCTTGCTCATTTAAAGTGCTTTTTAAATTCTTCAAATTTAGGTTCCATCAAGGCCAAAAAAAAATTTTCTTAATCCATATGTTTATAAAGATTAACCACATTTATACAATATAATGAACCATCTATTTATTAACATGACTGTATTATCTTCAACCTATAGCCTGGACATTTCCTTTCCAGGCCACCAGAGGGAATCCTCTTTTTCATTTACCCCATATACTAATGTGAACACTGGTATGAAGCTTTAGTGTTGCCTGCAGAATGTGAGTTCTGAATAGGGCTGTCAGGGGTTATGATAGGATATGTTGCGATACATTGCGATACTGTAAGCAAGGTTATATATTGGGATATTTCTTTTTTTTAGGAATAGAATATAATTTTAGGAAAGCTGTCATTAAGAACACAGCACAATATGCAGACCTTAGCGAAAAGAAATATATTTAACCAGAACTCAGTTTTATCTACATTTACATTCATTACATCTGAAATTACACTACTAACCATAACCCCTTAAACCTACCCATACCATGAAACCTGTGCCAGCCTTACATGTATCACACCTCTATGGCATAAAATGTTTTGCAATACATGAACACAATAAGTATCAATGCATCAAACATGGTAATTATTTACAAATCTACATAATGTTTTTTTTTTTTTTTTGTGGCGTACCATTATGCTAGTACTTCCGGTCACTGCTCAAGTTCAAAGATTAAAAGAATGTTATCTATCTAGCAATCGTGATATAAATTTAAAAAGAAACAACTGCCATGAATCTTGTACTATTTTTATTTAACATATCGATATTGCATTTTTGAGAATCAATACTCCTGTGTATCAATACTTTCTTCACCCCTAGTCCTGAACAATTTGATTTGTTAATTTGATTTGGATATTATTTAGGATCTGGTCACATACCAGTTGTGTTTGTGATCTCTGCAATAATTTTTGTCTTTTTTCATATGCATCATTTTCCTCATCACCTTTTAGTTTAACAGATTAGCTGCAAATATAGGTAAAGATCAAATTGCTACAATATTTAGCTTGTAATTGTTTCAACTATGAATCATTATTCTGGTTAAACAAATGCACCATTTTTGCCTAAATTTACTTTCACCTATGCTGCAGTGAACCAATTTAGGAAAAGCTACAAACAACGAAACCGACTTTAGTTGGATTTTTGTTTACAAAGGTAATAAGATTGATGTTAAATTCAAATGTCTAAGTGTACAACATTTTCCCAAAATATCTTTTGATGCAACTCAAGAGCATAAACTAATTGATGTCAGAGATTAATCATGTTCTACAGATTAGTTTAATTCTTGCTATTTTTCTGATTAACGATGTGTTGTTAAGACTACTGAAAAGTTTAATATTCATACTTTCCAATGTGTGTATTTAAATACACCGACCAGGCAAAACATTATGACCTTATAACATTATGTCCAGTGAGTGAATAACACTTAAGATCTCTTCATCATAGCACCTGTTCATGGGTGGGATTTTTTAGGCAGCAAGCGAACATTTTGTCCTCAAAGATAATGTGTTAAAAGAAGGAAAAATATGCAAGCGTAAGGATATGAGCGAGTTTGGCTAGGGCCAAATTGTGATGGCTAGATGACTGGGTCAGAGAATCTCCAAAACTGCAGCTCTTGTGAGGTGTTCCCATTCTGCAGTGGTCAAAATCTATCAAGAGTGGTCCAAGGAAGGAACAGTGGTGAACTGGTGACCGGGTCAAGGGCAGCCAAGGCTTACTGGTGCACGTGGGGAGCAAAGGCTGGCCTGTGTGGTTCGATCCAACAAACAAGCTTCAGACTTGCTGAAGAAGTTAATGCTGTTAATGCTTGATAGGTTAGAACTGTTTTGGCAGCAAAAAGGGGGCCGACACAATATTAGGCAGGTGGTCATAAAGTTATGCCTGGTCGGTGTATAAGAAGTGTGTAAATAGAAAAATTCTAATATATGTATATATAAAATGCATATATAAGGAATTTGGGAACCAAAAAGGATCATTCATACAGAACCAACAAGAAAATTACCTAAGTAAACTCTAGAGAACATGCATACATGGTAATCATCATTATCGTCTTCATCATTATAATCTTCATCATCAAAAAACAATTTCCAGAGAAACAGCATAACAAAAGTTTGCAGCAATGAGGGTGTTTGGGTACTTCTTACTGTCCTTTAGTTTCTTTGGTAGATTTATAACTTGTCAAATGATTATTTATTTACTACACACACAAACAAAATGAAAGTCTACACACCCAGACTTTTTACATATATTTCAACAAACAAAAATCCAGTAAAAAATCCTACAACATCCTGATTGCATAAGTCTGCACACCATTTCATATTTGGGGGCTCTAACTGTCCTCAGAGTCACATTCAAAAGAAAGCCTGTATGTAATTGGAATAAACCTGCCATCAATTAATGTGATTCTGATTAAAACCAGATAAAGATCACACAAAGAGTTAACAAAGAAACTGTGTTGTTGTAAGTTCTGTATTTATATTTCAAAAATCTATTTTTCAATTTCATTAAGGTGTGAGGACTTTTCAATAAAATGTATGATTAGATGTTGTTAAGATTTAATCAACTAAAAAGTCTACACTCCTAATCGATTCACCCTCATAGATCTCAGTTGTCTAGATACATTTAAGTATTTTTTTTAAGTATTTCATTAATCTAATTAAGTATTTAATAAGATGTTCATCAAATAATTCTTATCAGTCCTGCTGTAAATAAGTCCAAGGAACTGTCTGTGAAGCTATGATATGATTGTTAGATAAAAAAAAATGTTTAATTACATAGAGCAAAGGTCTTAACCTTCTTAGAAGCAGTCCACATTTATAAAAAGGAAAAAGAAATTGAAAAACCAAAGCACTACTAAGATTGGGCCAGTGTTGGGGGCAAGAAATGTAGTTGTCAGAAACGTGTCTAAGAGGCCAGCTACAACTCTGAAGCTCTAGGCTTGGTTGAAATAGGGGAACTTGTGGCAAACTCATCAACATTATCAGTTCTTCACAAATCCAGCCATTATAGAAGAGAAGCCATGTTAGAAAATGTCAGCATTTTTATAAAAAGATTCCGCACAACAATTACTAGATAAAAATTGCCACCAGTGTTTTTCTGATTAAATAAAGATCTAGCTGTAATGCTCTAAAGTTGAACATGTGTCACTGTGTCACTGTGTGCTTCATCCCTGAGAGAGACTGGAAAATGTCAGGCTAACACTCTAACTGGCATCTAGGAAACAATACACTATTCCCAGTAGAACTGCTCACAGCTGCTGTTATATCAGCAAAAGCTTTTAACTCAGAAGCACTCAGTTCATGCCACAAGGACTATACCATTATTCCTTCAAGTCAATACCAGTTTCACCTCAAAATATTTATTAGTAATAAGAATCTAACTGATCTAACTTGGAGTTTAGTTAAAAAAAATGTTTTCATTATTAAAAAATCACTGTTAAACATGACTTTTAAATAAAAGAACATTATGTTGTGTAAATGATTCCATTGGGTTATGTTTGTTCAGCTTCATTGTTGCAGATGTTGTGTAACTGTGCATGCTTTATTAATGACACTGTGCCAAACTGTAATATCAGCGCAAATCTGGCTGTAAGTATGTCTACCTGTAACACTTTATTCTGAGTGGAGTAAATCTTATTATTGATAAGTGATGATTAGTGTTTAGTACATGTATACCTTCTTTTGTAATTTTGTACAACCTTTTTTTGTTAAGAGTGCTACTGCATTCTTTGTCAGTTATCTGCAGTCACATGATTAGCTTCACAGGCTGTAGTATCCTAGCAACCGCCCCCTCCATGTGAACCTCACTTTACTTCCCCCTCCATCCTTTCTACAGCTGGTTCTTTCCATCACCGGGTGTATGTAGGTGTGACAGAGTGATCCGGTGTAATGAAGTTATTTTTAGGTCTGATGGGCATCTGATTGGATGGTATGTTTTCTAAAATTAAACCATTGCCTCTCTTTCTGTGTAAGTGTCTACCACAAACTTACGCTCTGCTATTGTGAGGTTCATTTATGGTAAAACTGATGAGCAAGCAGTGATGAAAGAACTTCTAGACATACAAGTTACAATGCATTGTAATGCAAATTTTAGAATGTAGCTCTGGTTAATATTATTTAATAAAGCACTAAATATAGAATATTATTTTAAGCAAAAAACATCAGTTAGTAATGGAATCTCCTCAAATTCTTATTTAGTGTGACATTGTTGAGTCTCATACTCATAAGTTGGAGCTGAAGTTACACCAAACCTGTTGGTGGATATGAGTTAACCCTTTTAAATGACAAAATTTAACTACTCTTTACATCTTTCATCTTTTATCCATTTGGTATATAGTAAAACCTTATTCCTTCTGACATATTGAAAAAAAATACTGCAATTCAATTTAGAAAAAGAATTGAGATAGGAATATATATATATTATCTCTCTCTCTCTCTCTCTCTCTCTCTCTCTCTCTCTCTCTCTCTCTCTCTCCTAAACTAGGTTATCTATGTTAGCAAGTGTGTGTGTGTGTGTGTGTGTGTGTGTGTGTGTGTGTGTGTGTGTGTGTGTGTGTGTGTGTGTGTGTTTGGTAATATTAGTGTGAATAATAAAATGAGGAGAAAAAGAGATAAATAGAAGGATAAAGGATGTGGATACCCTCATACACATCATTCAGTTCATCTGTTCTTCTCCTCCTATCATTCAGTTCTGCATATAGCAACAGCATTTTAGACCTACACATCTTAATTTAAAACTTTTTTTATGCCTTTTAATCTATCTGCTTTGCATCCTACCTTCTTCTATGCATCCTCTCATTTTCCACTCTAACAAGGTCATTACCAATGTCATCATAGCAAACCATCTTTTTTGCTGATTGGCTGCCACAATCAGCTGAGTCTTAAAGAGACAGTAAGCTTTCTGCCATGTTTGCTTCTCTTGGCTTCTCTTGACCTTTTAACAAGTAACAGGGCATGATTATTTGGGGTAAATATTGGGACTGGTTTATTTATTCAAAATGGAAGCTACAAATATTTGACATGATCATCCAGCAACAAAGGACTACACATACAACAGTGTGGAAAAGAGAGAGGGAGAAAAAGGAAAATGGAGAAAAAGAAGAAAGAGCAGAAAGACAGATGTAAAAACAGGTTAGGATAGAAAAAGGGAGACACAAATCTATCTTTAACCCCTCTGCCAAGAAGGAAATAAATAAACAACAAAAAGGCCTCAGGAAAGAATAAATAGATTGGAGTTTAGGTCAGAGATCTGATAGTGGATAGCACTGTGGTCACACAAGATCAATAACTCTGGCAGATAAATGCATGCTTGTGTTATTGGATCCTAATGGTGGAGCCTCAGATTCAGTAAATGGCTACAGGGGGCAGTACTGAAGAATAGAGCATAACATTCATCTTTGTGAAATACACAGATCCACAAATACAGAACTCTTTATTCATTTGAACTAACTTAATCCTTGAAACCCTCCTGCCTGCATTCGTTTCTTATTAGTTCCACTGATAATATTGAACACTTGCTGACCATTTTAACATAAATAACTGGACACTATGTGAGAACATTAACTAGTTGCTGTTCAACAACTTCTTGCTCCACATGAGCTTTGCCAAAAACTCCAAGTGTAACATTAAAATTTTTCATTAACTAGAATGAGTTTTTTTCTCTCTCCATTTGCTAAATAGGTGGTAATAATAGCATAAAATAGTAAAATACCAGTTGTAGCAAGAACACAAAGTATATTAATATAAATACTGTAGAACTGTGCAGTTAGGTGCCATCAGGGTGTATCTCAAAAGAGTTTTGGGCTAGCATTTATTTTCACTGGCAACAATGGTTCCAAAAAGAGTAAGAGATGCAGAGACATGAGGTGCGCTTAAAAACACATTGCCTCATTCTATCCTGTGCTTTGTGGAGACCATCTTTCCCTGTTCCACAGAGCCCAGGTTGCCATGCTACAATGGTGTATCTCAAAAGAGCTAAATGCTTTTAGCTCTACCATTCATAAAAAAAAACATCATAGAACAACATATTAAGACATCCCGAGCCAACCCTGTTTTTATCCTACCAGAGTAATGTAGCTAAGGATGAATTCAAGGCTTCATTTGATGTGGGAGTAGTTGAGAAGTCTGACGGTGATTGAAGAAGCCCAGTGGTCTGGGCAAATGTAGACATGATGTTTTTTATTGTTTGATTTAAACACTCAACCAGGCTATCTGTTTGTAGACTTAATAATAGTTGTGAAAATAAGACTTAAAAATCTGTTGAAAGGGGAAATCCCCTCAATGACATTTCTGGCACTGCCTCCACAGCTGTGATGCACACATCCTACCTGAATTACATATTTTCAGAACCTACCCACAATCATATTTTCCAACATTTTTCCAAACCCCTGCTAAATAGTTAAGTGATCTAAAGAGAAAGGATATAGCCACCATCTCAACTCTGTGTTTAACCCTGGAGATTCTTCAGAATGGGACCAATAGTAACTGCATACAAAAACCCTACTTTTACCAAATGTGCCTTTCTGATTGCCTCAAACTGAAAATGTATGTTGATGTACAATACAATGTGTTTGTTGCTTTGAAGGTCAACTGTTAAATCACCTGGCATCCCAAACACCTTCCTCTCATTAAATTCCAACACTTGTCTAACACTCAGGACTGAGTAGGACAGAATTAGAACTATTGGTACCTCACAGATTGATTATATTTATTTCTCCAGGAATCAAACTCATAAATAAATGCCTATTGCAAATGTATGCTCCACCACTGATCCACACCAACCTCTAGTCTAGTGATGACAATACACTGCTTTCACTCACCTGAACAATAACAAACCTGCTTCTGTTGTATTTGACAGCATGTTTACACAAGTCTTCATAAGATACTGTGCTTACCTGTTTTGCACTACACCTTAGCTCAAGGGTGTATCAAAACGGTTTTCTTGCAAATGAAGTTCATGACATCTTGTCTTCCAAAGTCAGGAATGTAAAGTGCACAAACAGAGAGACCATAAGAACTTAAATATAATTTTAATGCTTAAAGAAATCCATAAACAACGAAAGTAATTTACCTGAAATACCTTTAGACTTAGCATCTTAAAAAAATGTGCATGTTATTTTGAGGGAAAATCATGGTTACACCACATTTACTATTTTTTTAATTGTCAATTGTTGATAAAAACATTTTAAATAGACAGTAATATTTTTTTTGTAAATAGTTTGTTTAATTTGTATATTTAAAATGTTTGCCTTTTTTATAATCTATTAAATTAACTGCTGATGCAAATACATGCAATAAAGTTTTCAGAAGATGCTAATTATTACTTTATGTAATTAATAAAGAATTACCTGTTAAGCAAGGACTGGGTTTCACTTATATCAGCCAAGCATAGGAACACGAGGCTACAACAAGTGCAGTTATGGCAGATATACATTTATATGACAGATATACAGATATACATCCCTGACAAACCTTCCAAGCATGACTAGAGTTCTGTAATCACTGAATATAAGTCTTTTTTAATTTACAAAAAAATAATTGTTAAATCCTTGATAATGTCACTCTTCATTTGGATTTATATGTTAGGTATTACAGTTTTGGAAAGGAAAAACATTTACTGGCAGTTCATAATACTTACATACTATTTAACTGAATGCTTTGTACTAAATTTTTTTATCTCTAAACTCATAATGTGATTTAATAAAAGCCATTTGATACTCTCATGGTAATATATAGGTACCTAACAGAAATTCTTTGTCTAGTCAGTTGCAGTGAAGACTGTGGATGCAGTTTGTTAGTTTGAGTGGGGTTTTATCGATAGTGGTTGTAAATTCAATATCTCCTCCAAGTTGTTGGCTTTTTAATTTCATATA
This sequence comes from Silurus aristotelis, assembly GCF_946808225.1. Taxonomy (NCBI): domain Eukaryota; kingdom Metazoa; phylum Chordata; class Actinopteri; order Siluriformes; family Siluridae; genus Silurus; species Silurus aristotelis. Next base: position 7,412,753 of record NC_139579.1, read on the forward strand.
CAAATGGAATTCATGTTGTGTTTGTCTTTGCAAATAGTCACTTTGGTCAGGACCTGAGGTGGCCTGAGGGACTTTGTGTACTACACATGTGAGGTCATGATCACAATCTATTAAAAACATTAGTGCCTGATATTTCCATTAGTTATATAAAGTTTCCTACTTCCCTTTTACCTCCCTACTTTACAAAGGTTTGTTCTTTATAAATCTCTCTCTCAGTTTCTCAATATATTACTGCCTGCTTCATGATTACAGAGAAAGGTTACTTAGATCCTGTTACCATGGTGACCTAAGGGACACAGAGAGAAAGAAAGAGAGAGAGAGAGAGAGAGAGAGAGAGAGAGAGAGAGAGAGAGAGAGAGAGAGAGAGAGAGAGAGAGAGAGAGAGTATGTGCAAGAGAGAGAAACAGAGAGAGTTAATAATGCTACAATGGTAGAACCTTGGATGTTGTCAGCCATTTTGTTCCCTTAACTGATTAGTTATAGTATAGGCTGAGAATAGAATAGGCTGGGTGAACATAAATATATAAAATACTGCATTACTATAAGCAAGTATTCAAATCATGTACACGTCATTGAGTGATAGGTTCTAAAAAATTATTGACGTCTTTGTCAATCCCATACACAGATCATGTTTGGATTTCATAATTAAAGTAATATATGTCAAATACTTGTACCTTGTATACACACACACACACACACACAAACACATATATATATGTTATATATACCGGACACATTTTATATATATACATATATATATATATATATACAGTGAGGAAAATAAGTATTTTAACACCCTGCTATTTTGCAAGTTCTCCTATTTAGAAATCATGGAGGGGTCTGAAATTGTCATCGTAGGTGCATGTCCACTGTGAGAGACATAATCTAAAAAAAAAATCCAGAAATCACAATATGTATGATTTTTGTATGATTTTAAAAACTATTTATTTGTATGATACAGCTGCAAATAAGTATTTAAACACCTGAGAAAGTCAAGGTTAATATTTGGTACAGTAGCCTTTGTTTACAATTACAGAGGTCAAACGTTTCCTGTAGTTTTTCACCAGGTTTGCACACACTGCAGGAGGAATTTTGGCCCACTCCTCCACACAGATCTTCTCTAGATCAGTTAGGTTTCTGGCCTGTCGCTCAGAGAAACATGGAGTTTGAGCTCCCTCCATAGATTCTCTATTGGGTTTAGGTCTGGAGACTGGCTAGGCCACGCCAGAACCTTGATATGCTTTTTACAGAGCCACTCCTTGGTTATCCTGGCTGTGTGCTTCAGGTCATTTTCATCTTGGAAGACCGAGCCTCGACCCATCTTCAATGCTCTAACTATGGGAAGGAGGTTGTTCCCCAAAATCTCGCAATACATGGCCCCGGACATCCTCTCCTTAATACAGTGCAGTCGCCCTGTCCCATGTGCAGAAAAACACCCCCAAAGCATGATGCTACCACCCCCATGCTTCACAGTAGGGATGGTGTTCTAGGGATGGTACTCATCATTCTTCTTCCTCCAAACACATTTAATGGAATTATGACCCAAAAGTTCTATTTTGGTCTCATCTGACCACATGACTTTCTCCCATGACTCCTCTGGATCATCCAAATGGTCATTGGCAAACTTAAGACGTGCCTGGACATGTGCTGGTTTAAGCAGGGGAACCTTCCATGCCATGCATGATTTCAAACCATGACTTCTTAGTGTATTACCAACAGTAACCTTGGAAACGGTGGTCCCAGCTCTTTTCAGGTCATTGACCAGCTCCTCCCGTGTAGTTCTGGGCTGATTTCTCATTTTCTTTTTTGTTTCTAGTGTCTTTGGACAGCTCTTTGGTCTTGGCCATGTTAGTAGTTGGATTCTTACTGATTGTATGGGGTGGACAGGTGTCTTTATGCAGCTAATGACCTCAAACAGGTGCATCTAATTTAGGATAATAAATGTAGTGGAGGTGGACATTTTAAAGGCAGACTAACAGGGTCAGAATTCTAGCTGATAGACAGGTGTTCAAATACTTATTTGCAGCTGTATCATACAAATAAATAGTTTTAAAAAATCATATATTGTGATTTCTGGATTTTTTTTTTTAGATTATGTCTCTCACAGTGGACATGCACCTACGATGACAATCTCAGACCCCTCCATGATTTCTAAGTGGGAGAACTTGCAAAATAGCAGGGTGTTTAAATACTTATTTTTCTCACTGTATATATATATATATATATATATATATATATATATATATATATATATATATATATATATATATATATATATATATATATATACCAGACACTTTTCCAAAAACGTATTATTATTATTACTTACTTTATATAACCACCTTACATTTCTTTAATTCTATTAAATGAATGGTCAAAAAACATTTCCAATTGTTTCATTTTCAAACATTTATTGTTGGTTTACAATTGCTTACGGAGAAGTAAAAATAAATAAATAAATAAAATAAAGCAGCAGGACATAACACAGTACTTAATTTAAAGCAATTGTTAAAAACTTGTTTGCCAACAAGTAACAGGGATTAACAAAGAACCAAATCTAACATTTAACCTAATGTAAGAAAACATTACTTTTCACATTTTCAAAGTTAAATTGTTATATCATTGCATGGTATAATAATCAATTTGCATCTCCTAATTATCTCCTTGAACTTGAAACACTGCATTTGAGTGATTGTCCCAAACTGGAGTTAAAAATATTAAGTCACTTCCAAAATTCACATATCTAAAAGTAAAAAGAGAGAGAGAAAACAATAGACATCAACCATTTAACAGAGAAATTTACACAAGTAAAGTTGTTCAATTAAAAAAAAAGCTGTCCCAAACTGGAATCAAAAATGCAAAAATGTGGAATAATGTAACACTAATGAGGTCTCCGAAGTAGTAAACTAGGTAATAGGTAGATATTTTTGTAATTAAAAATGTTTCACTTAATGTACCCAATTTGTTTTAATTTAAAATCAAACCTTTAAATGTGAAGAACTTTCAGTTGACTAAGCGTGTTTGTGCAACCTATTGTCATATTTGCAATTAATATTTATTAAAGTAAAATAAAGTAAGTAAGATAACAAATTATAGACACATATTTGTTTAAATTTGATGCATAAAGGCGACTATATATATTTCAATGAACAGATAAGAAATCCTATAAATATTTACATTTAAAGAACATTCGTATGTTTGTTTGAGAGTTAGCAGAATAGCAAAGTAAAATGTACATCGAGATGGTAAAGCTGTTTAAAAAAAAACATAAACTTTGTAATCTGTAAAACATCTGTAAAACATTTTGTACATTATAAGGTGTACTTACGCCTCACTACATGCATAGTGAGGCGACAGGACATCTTGTAATTAACAAATTTTTTTATTTTATTTTTTTTTATTTTATATAGAAGGTGGCAAATAGTTAATTGCCTATAACTGCAATCATGGCAAACTAAGATATTTGTTAAATCAAGACCGAATAAATCATAAAAACAGTTGATGTCCAAGTTTAAATTATTTACAATTATAGAAAATATCTTACCTTGTAAAATCTCCACATCTTTTCATCCAAATCTGGACAAATCAGTATTGCAGGAAGTGTATATATATATATATATGTGTGTGTGTGTGTGTGTGTGTGTGTGTGTGTGTGTGTGTGTGTGTGTGTGTGTGTGTGTGTGTGTTCATATATGGACATATATTAGCTTTCCATAGGGGATATCTATTCTTTCCATCTGCATTCTGTGTCAGAAATCATGACACTTTAAAACAGATACTTTAAAACAGTTATTTCATGTCGTGGTTTAGTTTCAGTGATCATGTGATCACTGGAGCTCCATCATCCTAAATAATATTTAATGCTGAAAACATTCAGTGTTCGGTGTGTTGCTCATTGTACATTATCTTCTGTACCTAGTGTTCTATATTTATGGCCTTTCAAGCATCTTTCAAAAGCATGACCTCTACTCTCCCTCTTTATTATAACATATACTTAGAGCAAGGCAAAATCTTGTAATAGTAGATACAACAACAAATTGCTTATATAGAATATTAGGAAATATGATCCTGTATGAAGTGTCATAACTGAGATATGCAAATTGTGTAAAACTCAATACTGTTACATGGACAGGGGGTTGGGACCACAAACGGATACTCATCTATGATAAACATATTCAGCATTGTAATAACATGAGATGTAAAAACAAACAAACAAACAAACAAACAAGCAAATAAATAAAAATGTTACCTCTAATCCCTATACTGGACTATCATTGTCTGTTTCTTGATAACCTCTTAATGACACCTTAAACAGTTTTGAGTCAATGCCAAGAATGTGCAGGCAGCACTCATCATTTATGCAGAGACTGAATCTTGAAGATTACCTCATGCAGACAATATAAAATCCACAAAATACATATAGACTAAAAGTGCATTGTTCATCATGAATCCTGGTTTAACTATGAGATGCAGCCTCTTCTTCAAATCCTTGGCATAACATTTTCTCTGGGGGTAAGGTGTGTAATTTATAAATAACTAGCTGAAAGTACCCGTGCTTCGCTACGGAAGGCAGAATGCTAAGCAATATGGCAATAAGCAGTAAGCACTGAGCAGGACTGGATGATCAGAGATCAGAACGTAACGTCAACAAATAACGTACTACCCCTTTGTAGTACCGATACAGGGCAAACTACTTTGAAAATAATTTTTATCGTGCATCTAACATCTAATAAGAAACAATGTACTAAGTTTCATTAGGATCCGTAATGTTATTGCGAAGAATTTACAATGCGTGAGAAATCGCTTTTTTTGCGAGTTAGCCGCGATCCAGGGCGAATTTTTCAAAACCCTTTCTTAGTGAGCACCTAAGACCCAAGAGGAAGGTATGTTCCAAATTTCACTGCAATCCGTTCAGTGGTTTTTGAGATTTCGTGATGAGTGAGTCAGTCAGTGGTATTTGAGCTTTATAATATATATATATATATATAGATTAAACACATTCAAAAAACAAATAGAGGACCCTTGTCCTAGTGTTACACTCCAAAGGCATTACCATCAAACCTCTATGCAACTTTGAAGAGGTATGCTAATCACAGGACCCAAACCATATACAGGGTATATAAGGTATAGTAAAGGTATAAGGCTGGCTCCAGTAATGGGTCCTAATCTTAGATTATACAGCCTTTTTGAACATTATATTTGAGTCTTTATGATGAATTGTATTATCTCTTCCCTTATATCTGTTCATCAATGGTGGTTGTTTTTGCATTAAACTCACACTGAAATATCCCTGAGGTTAATCAATATAAGCAAGCCCTTTACAAAACCTATGCAAAACAGATGTTTCCTGTTTAGTTATGCTGCTACAGTGACACTTTGGTCATTAGTATATGTTGTGGCTACAAGGTACTGGCTAGTTTGTTGCAGCATTACACTATGTTCACAAACAATTTAGAAAAAATTGTTGGTAGTCTACATAGTAGCCATGTTTGTAGGAGGAGAAGATTGGGTGGATATGAATTTCTACACACACTGCACAGATCCATGCCGTCAGCTACACTTATAGATTTTTAGCACTAGAGCACAGGGCTTTGAACTGCAGGCTGACAACTGCAATTAGTTTCTGCTTCATCTTTTTCAAAACCAATGTGAACGACCAAAGCTTTGCTGTTGGCTAATTCAAATATATGTCAATATTTGTTTCTTTAAATATTCAATCTGATTAAATTTTCCCAGAAAACAGTGTGTTATTTACACATTGCCTGGCCTGGTCTGATCTTGGAGCATTGTTCTTTTTAAAATAAATGGTAAGGCTTCATAAATGTGATCTTTACAATTGTGACCTTTACAATACTGTAACCTATGTTGTAAAGCACAGACCCAAATGCTTTTATCTCTGATTGATGAAATGCTTACTTAGTATGTTTATTCATTCACTTACTTATTCACTCATTTACTAAATCATACTAAGTAACTGTTTTTCCTTGTCAGAGTTATGGTAGATTGAGCCTAGGACCCTGGCAACAAAGCTAACTGCTTTGTATCTTAGTATACCATTTTTCTTGACATATTATCAAGCCTATGTAGATAGAATTTATATTCAATCTTATGCTACTGTAGGTTAGGTTTAAGGGTTATTTGAATGTGAATTTTATGATGTATAAAACTTTGACTTTGAACAACCAATATTTAAATTGTTATTACACAATTTATTGTGATTTGTTGTTTTTATGCCTGAATAGTCATTGCTGTAGTTGTTTGGGTTATGCACTAGTTTGTGTGTTCCAATTATTACATTTAAGCTAAAGCAGCATTTCTTACATATACAGATTTTCTTTTCACAGACACTCACACTTATTTTATAAATGTTATTAAAATATGTCAATAATAGACTAATAATTATAATGTCGGATTGTGATTTTCAGTATTGTAACAAATAAAACAAATCCTGACAAAATACATGGGTATTTACCTGCTCCTCGATGCATGCGCTTTGTATTGTATATTATGTATCAGATAGGAAAATAGGTATTACATTAAATACACAAGAACCTGTAGGCTAGTTAATGTTAGCTTGAAACAAGTGCCTTTATTACACTCTATTACCAAAAGTATGCACAACACCTGACCACCACACCTATATTTGTTACTTCTCTAAACTGTTACCACAAAGTCTGAAGCACACACAGTATGTATGTGTATTCAGAATTTCCATTTACCAGAATTAAAAGGAACAAACCTGGGCACAAAGTGAGTACCAAGAAGACATTTATTGTTGTGTGAAGTGGTAGACCTTGAGTGTCCTGCAAAGAGCCCTAACCTCAACCACACTAAACACCTTTGGGATGAACTAGAACTAGAACTTCCTTACTCACCCAACATTAATGCCTGGTCCCTCTAACAGCAAATGGGCAAAAAATCTGGATTTAATTGTTCAACATGCACGTGAGTGTGATGATCAGGGGTGCACATACAGTATCTCACAAAAGTGAGTACACCCCTCACATTTCTGCTAAAATTTTAGTATATCTTTTTAAGGGACAATACTATATAATGAAACATGGATATATTTTAGAGTAGTCGATGTGAAGCTTGTATAGCAGTGCGGATTTGCACCATTGTTAAATCCCCAGAGAGTTCTTTGCCATGGGGTGCTATGTTGAACGACCACTGGATGTTCATCATAGCACCCCATGACAACATTCAGCCATTTTTGTTAAAATAGTTGGCAACAAAAGTGAGTACACCCTAAATGCTAACAGGCTGTACAACCATGTGTAACCATGCAAAGCCACAAATTTGTATAGTCCTGTCAAGCAGGCAAAAACTGGAACATGATGAATACAAATTAGAATAGTCCTGTCAAGCAGGCAAAAACTTAAACATGATGAAGATCTACACTGGTACGCTAGATTACAAATTTTATAATACAAGCTGCAAATTGACTACTCTAAAACATATGTGAGTTTCATTTATATAGTATTGTCCCTTAAAAAGATATACTAAAATGATTCATGAAATATAAGAGGTGTACTCACTTCTGTGAGATACTGTATGTTTGTCCATAAGTTGTAAATAGTTGTGGCACCTGTCAGGGCCAGCAAGGCCTTCTCTGCTGGCCTAAACGGTATCAGAATAACTGACTTGCGTTTTACCGTTTTTCTTAGCTGCTTTGGAGAATTTCTCGAATCATCTTTAATATTTGCAAACCAGTAAGTGCATTCTCAAAACAATGTGTACACATTGGATTTCTTGCAAAAGCCTGTACTTTTCTTAAAATTCTTAGTTCATCTCTCAAAAGTAAGGAGTTGTTGTGAACATCTCATTCCCATCAGAATGAAAACTCCCGCTGTCATTGTTCACAAACAAGATCATCATAATGTTTAGTCATGTTGTCAGTATGACCCTGCACAATTTCAGTATTTCTTGATATAAACCACAGTTTGGATTACAATCATTAGAAATTAGAAATGCCCAAAATTTGCATTCCTTCTGTATGGCATCTATGAATTTCAGCAGCACAAATTCATTTATTTGATTGCATATTTAATTTATATTGATTGCAAGAGACCTGACAGGATTCACACTTTTACTGTACTGTATTAGTGTCTGTTTGTTTCTTGGTTGTTCATCCTTTTTCAGAAATTGTAATTTTGTCTGTTGCCAAATGAAGGTTCATAAGATTTATCTTTGACCTGTATTAGAGAATTAGTTAAACATTGGTTGATCTGATGCCATCCACTCATCCTTCATTAGTGAAATTCAAGATTCATCTGTACAATTTCTCAATTCAAGAAACATTTACCAAAAAAAAAAGGATAATAGAAATTTAAGCATGACATAAAACTGGTTTAACCATTCTGCATTCAATGACTTATGCAATGAACTGATGCTGAGATGTTTTTGGGGTTAAAACCATTGAGGTGAAACTCGTATAATATATTTTGACCAACATGACATAAACAACTGATAATATAGGAAACAGCAGATAATGATACATAATTGATTAAATTAATGTACTAAAGCATTTACATTTTGATCAAAGCAATGAGAATTGTTTTTGTGATATGCGCAAGCGACTAAATGACGTTGAGGTTAATTTCTGATCTGAAAAACGCTCCAAAGCAACTGAGAAAAACTGTAATATACTTTTGTTTGTAAGTTGAGTGTAAGTATTGATTAGAGTTTCTATCCAATCAGATTTCAGCCATGACATCACATATTGCCATAAGGCCAGCAGAATGGGCTCTAAAGCGGCGCTTAAGGCCTTTAAAACATGTCCTTTGATTAGATGGTCAGAAGGTGGACTAGTCAGACTGGCCACCCACATCTGTAGCAAACTGCACAAGCTCAAATATATTCATGTGGCTTTAATAGCATTTCATTCCAAAATGGTTGACAAAGAAGAAATGAATTTGGTTGCGAATACACTTACAAGGACATTTCCAAGACAGACTTTCCAAGAAAGCTGGACATTGTGAGAAAAGGTCAGCCAAAACAGTTTGAATAAATTGTTAATCTTTTTCATAAACCATTTATACATTTTTAACACTATTTGCATTTCTTTCCTGTAAAATTTGCAACAAAAAAAAAAGACTATTAAAAAATATTAAATACCAGTAATGCATGAAAAAAAATGCACAGAAATGCATGGGAACCCGGAGTGAATAGATAGATAGATAGAATGTGCAAAAGCTAAATAAACAAATATGTATACATAAATGTGAAATATTAGGCAGGATGTTTAGTAAGGTATATATAGATAGACATAAATAAAATACTAGTGCAGATTGTAAGGCACAATTTGTGTAGAGAATGAGGGGTATAAAAATTACAATATGCAATATCTACATTGTATATACCACTGTACAGAAGTTATATACAATGTTTATACAGTGTTCTAATATGGTGTAGTGTAGTGTAGTGTAGTGTAGTGTAGAGTTCAGTAGTGTGATGGTGGATGGAAAAAAACTGGCCCTAAACTTCCTGGTTCTGGTGCGTATGTTTCTGTATCTCCTTCTTGATGGGAGGAGGTTAAACAGTTTGTGAGTGGAATGTAAAGAGTCATTGATGATGTTGTGAGCTCTGCGCAGACATCTGCTGTGGTGAAGGTGCTCAGTGGCAGGTAGTTAGGTGCCAGTGATGCGTTGGATGATTTTGACCACCCTTTGCAGGGCTTTGCGTTCACACACAATGGAGACTCCATACCATACAGTGATGGAGTTGGTCAGGATGCTCCCAATGATGCAGTGGTAAAAAACGAATTCTCTGGGGACAGATGAGCTTTCTTAAGACTCCTCAAGAAGTACAGGCGTTGTTGTGCCTTCCTAACCAGAGCTGAAGTGTTCTGGTGCCAGGACAGATCCTCAGAGATGTAAACTCCCAAAAACTTATAGCTGGAGACCCTCTCTACCTCAATTCCATTGATGTAGATTGGGAATTGTCTTCTTCTTTTAGATTTATGAAAATCCACAATGAGCTCTTTAGTCTTCATGGCGTTGAGGTTGTTGGTGGCACACCACGCTGTAAGGCTTCGGATCTCTTCCCTGTAGGCCGATTCGTTGTCGTTGCTGATCTGGCTGACCACGATGGTGTCATCTGCATACTTGCAGAGGAGCACAGTCATGGGTGAACAGGGAGTAGTGTAGTGAGCTTAGAACACAGCCCTGTGTGATGCCTGTGTTCAGAATGAGGGTTGAGGAAACATGTTTGCCTAACCTAACAGACTGAGGTAAGAAAGTCCAGAATCCATTTGCAAGTAGAGATACAGATACCCAGGTCACTGAGCTTAGTGATCAGTACAGTTAGGAGGACTGTATTGAATGCAGAACTAAAGTCAATGAACAGCATTCTGATGACGGTATTGTTTTCATCTGGGTGGGCGAGGGCTATATGAAGAGCTGTGGAAACTACATCCTATGTCAACCTGTTATGGCAAACTGGTGTGGGTCCAATGTAGGTGGTAGGCTCGCAGTGCGGTAATCCAGAACCAGTTCTCAAAGCAATTCATAACAATAGGGGTGAGCGCAACTGGGTGAAAATCATTCAGACATTCTGCAGCTGAATGCTTAGGCAATGGTATGATGGTTGTAGTCTTCAGTAGGAACCGTGGCTTGGGCTAGTGACAGGTTGAAAATATCAGCCTTGTGCGCATCCACTCTGCTAAATGCTAAATAGACATCTGTTGTTTAGAGTGAAAGTGGGCTGTCATCTGGGGTCAGAGTTGTGTAAGTTATAAGGTTCATATCTATAAGGTTAATATAGATGCTTATGATATTGATGCTGAGATGATGTATGTATGTGGCACGGCTGTGGCTGCAGTAAAAGGAGACACGTTGAATTGTGTTTCGTGCTTTATTACTGGCATTCATTCTCAGTGCATAACATACCTGTCTTTGATGCAGTGCTCTTATACCGCATTTCTGTATTGATGGTTTCTATAGCCATGGTGTCATAATGACATTTTTAAGAGGTGGGTTGACACAGGTAGGACACCACTGAAGGTCTAGATGTGCAATGCATGGCCAACCACTTTTAAATTGGATTCCTAGCTAGGATATATACACTATATTGGCAAATGTATTCACTCACCCATCCAAATAATTTAATTCAGGTGTTCCAATCACTTACATTGTTACAGGTGTATTAAATTAAGCACCTGGGCATGCAGACGGCTTCTACAAATATTTGTGAAAGAATAGGTTCCTCTCAAGAGCTCAGTGAATTCCAGCGTAGTACCGTGATAGGATGCCACCTGTGCAATTCCAGTCGTGAAATTTCCTTGCTAATAAATATTCCACAGTCAATTGTAAGTGGTATTATAACAAAGTGGAAGCGATTGGGAATGACAGCAACTCAAAATCACAGAGCAGGTCAGGGGATGCGAAGAAGCATAGTGCACAGAGATTGCCAACTCTCTGCAGAGTCAATAGCTACAGACCTCCGAACTTCCTCTAACATCAGTGTCTAAACTCACAAATGCACTTCTGGAAGAATGGTCCAAAATTTCCATGAACACACTCCTTAACCTTGTGGAAAGCCTTCCCAGAAGAGTTGAAACTGTTATAACTGCAAAGGGGGGGGCCAAAATCATATTAAACCCTATGGATTAAGAATCAGATGTTACTCAAGTTTATTTGCATGGGAAAGCAGACGAGTGAATAATTTTTGCAATATGGTGCATATCAAGTTCGTGCTGTTGCTGGCTGTTTGGTGGACCTGCTTTGTGGACGCGGAGGGAACGGCAGTGAGCGGCCGTGACGCGGCGCACTGAGGCGGAGGGATCCAAAAACGGCAAAAGCTCTTTATTTTCAGCAGGACTCGCTCCTGTTTCAGAGCGCTCTCTTCTCTTCTCTGCTCTTCTCTCCCTTCCTTTCTTTATTTCACCTTCTCTTCTTCTCACTTACACTAATACAACACAAACAAGCCGGTCTGCTCTTGTGTAACGCCATTCCCTCCATGAGCTTCATCTGTTCGATATAAGGAATGGGTTATTTATTTAAGTGATAGATTTTTTTTTCAACATCTGCTTCTCTCTGAAGGCTTTTTATCTCCTCCTTCAGGACACGACATCCTTTTCTCAGCAAATTGATTTCTGTTCGACTGAAACCCACGCCTGATCACCGCCTGAAATGGGGGTAAGATTTAGTTCGGTCTTATTTTTCTATTTTCGTTGTTTAAACGCGCACGTAATTATTTGTTTGTTTGTGTATTTATTTCTCTAGAATTACAGGTTATTCTGTATCTTATTCTGTATCTTATTCTGATGCGTCGGCTCTTCCACGCCCTTTTCTTACCGCACGGGGGGGAAAAAAAGAAAAGTGCAACCTCTTTAAATAAATCCAGAAAATCTCAAAGACAATTTAACATCAGCACTGGGGGGGTCACATCGATATTTAATATAATTAAACCCTTTTGTATTGTGGTGACATGCAAAGAACAAAGAAAAGCAAGAATGGATATATTTCTGGAGGGTCTCCGCCTGATTGCGTCAATCCTGTGCGTGCAAATGTGCGGCTTTGCTCTGATGCGTCGCGGTGATGCGGTTAAAGAGGGGGAAAAAAAAATCTAGAAGCCCACCGGTTTGCCTCAATTTTTTCAGTTTATCCATTTTCCTCAGGCAAAAACATCAGCCGCATATCAGCCCAGCATTATTTAGAACTAGGCATAAAACAAAACATGATTTAAAATGTTTATTTTTTTGCTTTTATTTCTCACTAGGTGTGTATGTGTAAAGAAAAGGCACAGGGTGGTCCATGAAATTTGATAAGTGTAGAGGAATGTTTACGGTGTATTTGCATGATGAAGATGACCAACAGTATGTGTCTTCTAGACTCTTCTGGAAAATGGCGCAGTACTGTGAGAGATATACAGAGCAGTAAAAACTGCAGAGAAACATCTGAGGTTTGGTTTCACAGCACAGCGCCTTCTTCTGAGGAATGTCCTAATTCATACATGATGATGCGCACTGGATTTTGCGATGCACGAATAAATGAGCAGGAGGTGCTTCAAGATGGATGCTGCAGCAGATTCATCCGGACCAATGATTCAGGAGGTTTATTACACAGATTAGGCCTTCAGTAATATTTATGCCTTATTATTTTTTTCATCGACTGGGTGGACCAGACTTTTAACTGCCAGAATGTATGTGTATGTCATAAAATAGTGTTCATTTATTAATTCAACCCCGACAACAGCATGTGTCTGGTACTGCTGAAGGTCGGGTAGCAGATGCGTCACATCTTCTTTTCTTTTTTTTTTTGGGAATGTAAGCGAAGGAGAAAGGAGGCGGCAAAGGGAGGGGGGAAGATGGAGATGCTGTGACCTTCAGGCAGGTTCACCCTGTGGGTATCAGAGGATAGAGCGTGCAGGGACAGCGTGAGGAAGGAGATTCCGGCTCTGACACAGCAGGGGACGTAGCCAATCAGAAAGCTCCCAGAAACAATGGGCGTAGCCACAGATGATATTTAAGAAGCACAGTGACACGCAGCTCCAGGGAAAATTCGCACGTTCGTGGTCATGATAGTAATAAATTATGGCAGATTGATTTTACCTCATGTCCTATACAAATAGAGATTTTGACTAATAATAATGATGTCATGACTGAAGTTGAATTGTGTAAAATGCTCCATTTCAAGATTTCTGCTTTTAATTACTGACTATTTGAATATAAATTGAAAATATCTGCACACTAATTATGATTAATGTTTTTCAAATATCAATTTAAAATCTTTCAATCTATCTATCGATCCAACCAGCTATAAATAACTATGTAACAGTATAGTTATAGTGTTAATGGCAGGGCGGTCTTAATCATTCTCAAGCATTTTAATGGACTTTTCTGCATGTGTATGCATATTTAATAGCCTGTGCCTTCAAATACATGTAATTCTCAAGGCAAGTGCAGTGCATTATGAAATATTATTTGGACATTGCCATCATTTTATATTTATAATGATTAGAGCAGAATGTAATTTTAGAGATTTTGAATTGTTCTCACTAGTCAGATTATAAATGCATATTATGTATTAAAGTCGCAGTCTGTTTTTTGATCGCCAAAACGTTATTGTGAGGCAAAAAAAAACACATGCAAAATATTCAATATTCAAAATATATAGTGTTCTAAACACTAAATTGGATGCTCATGGTAAATGCAACAATAGTTTTCAGACAAATTTGGGTTGAAATAGTTTTTACCCTGGAGGGCTACTCCACTGTTACAGCTAGAATCATACCTGGGAAGTCTTGACAGATGGTCAGATTTTATTGTAGAAAATGACTCGGAATCACAGGGTTTTGCTTCCAGAAGATATCGGCCTTTATTATCAGTCAACAAAAGCTGGTCTACAAAGCGAATGACTCTCCAGACGCAATCCAACTTTATTTATACCTGGACCACAAATGCATCCTATCTATACATTCCAAGTCTCCATCCATCCATTGTTCACCCAACATTTGTGTCTCATTTGGGCCCCCCCTCTTATACATACAATGGTGACTCCCCAATGTCTATGTGCACAAACACACACACACAACAAACTATATTATTTCATGCATAGATACCCCAAATTGTACATTCCTGTATGCACACATCAGAAATAAATTTTTAATAGAAGCTACAAAGACATATTGAATATGCATATTTGATTAACTGTATTCTTTCACAGTTTCAGACACACACACACACACACACACACACACACACACACACACACACACACACACACACACAAACACACCCACCATAAACATGGCTTAATAGATAAGGTTTTATGCCTGTATTTAAAGATGTTTCTTTAGTATAAAACAGCAACAACTAAGAAACAGTATAGATATAGTATATATTACATCAAGAATAGATTGTCTGAAGCAATTCATGAAAAGTATTTTATACAGTTTTATACATTTATATTAGGGCTATAAAGGTGAACAGGTTTATTCAGACTGATATTAAGACATTAAGTGACACAGGATTGAACTTCCCAGCACATGTGACAGAACAGATATTTTCAGGTAGAACCTGCTTGGCAAACTTACATAAGAAACAAAGATCCTCCCACTTTTACAGCTTTCAACAGACTATACACATTAGGAATGTGCAGATTGAGTGCAAATTTTCTTCTTTACTTTAACACAATGACATTGTCTTTACATGTTTCCAAAGCATTTCACAGATTTTAGCTCAGCTCTTGCATTAAATTAGCACACCACTCACTTTAAATAAAAAACTCCTATGGTGAGAAAGAATGAATCATCAGCACATGGTAAAGCTGGGCCCATATATCAGAAGCCTGCCTACTCTATTCATTACCATAGATGAGATCATCGACCATTTGTGTGTGCGTGTGTATATGTGTAAAAGGAAATGAAATGTATACAGGGTTCAAGGAAAGAGGTTGGATTACCGTGTCTCAATAAATAAAAATAAAATATATTTCCTGATTGATGTAATTACACAGCTCACAGACACAAAACAATTGCACTTCTTTCTCAGGTTTGGGTTTGTGTGATTAGCAGGATGTAGTGCAGGACTAGCTTATTATTATTATATTTTATATACACTGTTAATTTTCAGAAACATATTGAGAATGGTGGTTAGCTTGAGCAGGGAGTGGTAGCTCAGTGGTTAAGGTGCTGGGATAGTACTCGGCAGGTCAGGGGTTCAAGCCCCGGTATCGCCAAGCTGCCATTCTTAGGCCCTTGTGCAAGGCCCTTAACCCTCTATTCTCCAGGGGTGCTGTATTATGGCTGAGCTCTGACCCCAACTCCTGAGAAAGCTGGGATATGTGAAGAGCAGATTTCACTGTGCTGTAATGTGTATGTGACAAATAAAGGCTATTCTAATTTATACTATGTTGGGTCGGTAGTCCTGGATAATATTTTGCTGAATGAACTGGACTTACTGAACTTTTTCTTTATTTCTCCCTCAGTATGGACGGTCAGACAGCTACCGTGTGGCAACCACACAGGATAATGATGAGAAGCAGTCGCCCAAAAAGAAGGGAGCGAAAGATCTTGATGACCTGAAGAAGGAGGTGCCACTGGTAAGACCAAAACATACACAATTAATTATTCACAATCAACCTCTAACCTTAGCTTCATTAACCAACAGAATTACATGTGGTCTCAAGTACATTGTGTAATCTGTGTTGAATTGCATGTGAATAAGAACATGTTTTTGTTGTTTAAAAATGACAACCACACGCATGCACACACATTTCCACATTATTACATATTAGGTAAAACTTGGTTCTCAGTGGCACTTCACAGTATATTTATATACAATGGCTGCTGTCAAACTGTTGGTGGCAACTCCAATTTAGTACTAGTAATCATTATTTAATGTAACAAAGATTTATTAGTACATGGCAGGATATTTATGTGTAGAACTGAAATAGAATGTATTAATATAAAACTGAGAATCATGCTCACAGTACAATTGCCAAAATACTGACACAGTGATAAATTCCTGTAGGCAGTCAAAGGTCAAAGCAATAAGCAACTGTAGAAAATGCACAAGTGATTGGTTGCAGGTAGACATTGGGGTTTAGATATGGTTGTTTGGCTGACACCTACAACCCCCAGAACACCACTGAGATAAGCCCTGAGATCAACCCCACTGCACACCATTGGGATCAACTGGAACTTGAGACTTTTCAACATCCAACATCAGTGCTTAATCTCACTAATTTACTTGTAGCTGAATGAACACTTATCCCCATAGCCAAGCCTTCAAACCTTACCAGAAAAGATTGGAACCTATTATATCAAGACAGGTTGAATTAATCTGGATTGAGATGTGATGGTCTGCTGTGCACAGACTTTTTGATATATAGTGTTTGTTCCTCGGTGTAATTAGTACCTTCCTAAACATCCCTTTTCTCTTTCTCATTCAAACCTGTGTCTGTAATAATTATTTCTTTCTCTATCTATATTTTAGACAGAGCATAGGATGTCAATTGAGGAAGTTTGCCGGAAATACAACACTGACATTGTGCAGGTAATATATGGGAGCAAAACCAAACATTTTATTCAGCAGCAAAAACACCATGTGCAGTTACACAATTCATGTTCAGTCTGATGTCACACATCCCTTAAGCGAAACAATAGTATTTTATAATCGAATCAGTCTGTGTAACATATGAGGAAATTGGTAAAAGTAACAAAAACATGGTCCTAACCTAATTTCCTATTTTGTTTAAACAAAAATATAATTAAATATAAATAATGCTCTTTTATCTATTTATTTTCCAATGATACACAGATACACACAGATTGTGTCATAGCATTACACATTACACATACCACTTATATGGTAGCATGCTCTGAAAACATGTCATTGTGACTTAGTCATGTTTGAGAGCCTGTAACTGATGCAAATATATCTTACTGTTTTATAGAGGAATAGACAGACAAATTGAAAAACAGAAAACATGTAAAGGGCAGGTTATATGAAAGCAATAATAGTTATGAAATCTAAGAACACTAAAGCCGTCAACCTGAAGAAGGAACAGGACATGAGACATGAGATGTTGTGACATCTGTCTAAAGTAAGAGAATGGCCTCCTTGGCCTCAGGAAGCAGCAGGACTTTGAAGGCCATCTCCCTTCAGAGCAATATACAAACAACAATAATTAGGTAATCTAAGACAGTGGTCCCCATCCCCCGGGCCGTGGACCTAACCCATAATACATTACTGCTAAATTAAAACCCCCAAGCGAGCAAAATAAACAAAAACCAACACAGTGTATTTACGTTTATTATTCTATTTAGAAAATACCAGTTTATGCCGGCCGTATCATTTTATTTTGTTGTATTTGTCCACCACACCTTAAAGGCCGGTCCTTGAAAATATTTTCTGACATCCGTGGCGCAAAAAAGGTTGTGATCTAAGAACACTAAAGAGGATAAAAGGTGGTGAGTCATGAAATCTAAACATGGATCAATAGGCTTAGTAATGTCCGATTAGTAAATACTAAACACTACAGACAAAACACAGAAACACAAGGCTTTAATTATACTAACTATTCAAGGGACAAACTGAATGCTTGTGTGTGTGATCAGGAAATACAAGGAAGAAAACCAATGAAAAGACAAATGCCTGGAGGCATGACAGGAATGAAAAAAATAAAAATTGTTATGCTTGCTGAGCGCTTGGTGTGAATGGGAAATAGGAATGTTTTGGGGGACAGGATGTAAATTAGAAACCAGACACATAAATAACAACATTTTATCTAATAGGTTCTGTCTATTGGAATCAATAAAACCTTTGTATTTGAGTCTGTTTGTCTTTTGAACGTAAAAAATTGCTATATTCAAGAGTATGTTATGAAAGATGTCAAATATTAATTTAAATATAACTATGGAGAAAGAATGATATTTATTGTTTTCAATTTAGTGAATGATACACGGTAATGATCATCTTACACTTTTTTTTTTTCTGTCAGGGTCTAACCAATGCTAAAGCAGCTGAGTATCTGGCTCGGGATGGACCAAACGCTCTCACTCCTCCACCTACTACCCCAGAGTGGGTTAAATTTTTTCGCCAGCTCTTTGGGGGCTTCTCTATCCTGCTTTGGATTGGAGCTATCCTCTGCTTCCTGGCCTATGCCATCCAGGCAGCCACAGAAGACGAACCAGCTGGAGACAATGTGAGGATGCACCCAGATTAGTGGCAGGAGAGAACATGGATGCATTTAAGGAAGGCTATAGTTTAAACTAGATTAAGTGAATTTATAGATGAGGGCAAAAATAATATGTTAGCGTTAGGGATCCACTTTCTCTTGTTTCCACTGCATGCTCAGATTCATGCAAAGATGTATAGAAAAACAAGAAATCCCTCAAAATATTCAATTTATAGTCTTATGCATTCAATAATTTCTAAAAAATTATTTATATTTGCTTATCTCTCTAATAGTTGTACCTGGGGATCGTTCTATCCGCTGTG
Organism: Silurus aristotelis; assembly: GCF_946808225.1. Taxonomy (NCBI): domain Eukaryota; kingdom Metazoa; phylum Chordata; class Actinopteri; order Siluriformes; family Siluridae; genus Silurus; species Silurus aristotelis. The sequence continues at coordinate 7,431,699 of NC_139579.1, forward strand.
GTTATCATTACCGGCTGCTTCTCCTACTTCCAGGAGGCTAAGAGCTCAAAGATTATGGAGTCCTTCAAGAACATGGTCCCCCAGGTACTGATCATTGATAAATTATCATATTAAATTAATCATATTTTGTTTTCAATAAAATTTTAATTTTATTCTCTGTGATTTGCAGTAATTCACAGATTTATTGTATAGATAAATGCAGACAAAATGTTCTATCGTAAATTTCTTTAGCAAGCGTTGGTGATTCGTGAGGGTGAGAAGCTGCAGATTAATGCTGAGGAGGTGGTAGGTGGAGATTTGGTGGAGGTGAAAGGAGGAGACAGGATCCCTGCTGACCTAAGAATAATTTCCGCTCATGGCTGCAAGGTACATACACATACACACAGGTTGATTCATTTAAAATGGTCTATATGGAGTTATGTCCTATATTTTATTACTTAGACTATAATTTTATTTTCATTATAATGTCAATTTGATGATACATTTTTATTCTCTTGTCTTCCATTTGTTCATGTGCTGTTCTTTGTCAGTTCCATTATATTTAATATTTTCTATATTATATTATTTTAGGTTGACAACTCCTCACTGACAGGAGAATCAGAGCCTCAAACCAGGTCACCTGACTGCACCCATGACAACCCCCTGGAGACCCGCAACATTGCCTTCTTCTCAACCAACTGTGTGGAAGGTAGAGTTTTCCTAGCATCTGCCTTGTTCTTTGATCATCTGGATGTTTTTCTTTAATCTTTTCAGCAACTCTGCATCATGCTGCGGTTTTGTTTTCATTCTGCTGTGAAATAGATGATGAGAAAAATGTTGTCATGGCAACAAGCTCTCTCATTTCCTCTTCATGTAGTAGTGTCACAGCTGCTGACACAGTGTTGTGTTCGGTCTTTGTCTAAATTAAACCAAATTGCTACAAATTAAAAAAACATAATGTATACCAGCAGAAATAGCCTAAAGGGAACAATCTAGTTTATATGGACTGATCAAAAAAATATTTTTTTTCACTGACAAAGTGATTTATCTAGTGATTTATTTATTTGCATTTATTTAAAATGTATATTTATATATTATTTTATATATTGGGGTTTTAAAATAATATTTTCATTAAGATTTAGCATATTCATTATGTAAATTAAATGATAGCCTTAACTAGCAGATAAACCGATTAGATTTTGGAATTAAACCCAAATGGGTAAATGTCTAAATATCTTCAAAGAGTTTGATGCTTCAGTGGTTTCCTTTACCGTTAATAATTATTTAGATTATTGATTGTTGTGTGATGATTTCTGGTTATTGACAATTGTAAATTTTGGTTACATTAAAACACTTGAAACAAGTTGGAGAATTTTATGTTTCTGTCTTATATACAGGTACAGCACGTGGCATTGTGGTGTGCACTGGTGATCGAACTGTGATGGGTCGCATTGCTACACTGACCTCTGGCCTGGAGACAGGCAAAACCCCCATCGCCAAAGAGATTGAGCACTTTATCCAAATCATCACAGGCGTGGCTGTTTTCCTGGGAGTCACCTTCTTCATTCTGTCCATCATCTTGGGCTACTCTTGGCTGGAGGCCGTCATCTTTCTTATTGGCATCATTGTGGCAAATGTGCCTGAAGGGCTCCTTGCCACTGTCACTGTAAGACTTTCTTAATGTTTTTTATTTATCAGGATACCTCAGACATCTCTATGTCCATATAATTGTGTGTTCATGTGAGTGCGAGTGTGTTATGTCTGTGTCTGTATGTGTCTTTAGGTCTTTGTCCAGTGGTTTCAACATTTACAGTTTAGCATTTAGCATAGGATTTGTACACTTTTTATACCTAAACTAAGCTTTCCTACCTTTTCAGAGCAAAATCTTTTATTTAGACAAATTTGTGAACTGGCAGTTAAATGGGACCCAAACACACATCTATTGTCATGGAAAAATGCAGCCCAAAAGCTATACCTCCGACATGGAAACAAGTCTATGCGAATCTAGGGTGCAGAAAAATCGCAGCAGGTGCTCTGGACTGATGAGTAAAGATTTTAAATACTGTATTTGGCTGTAGCATGAGGCAGTTTGTTCACTAAAGGGCTTTAGAGCAGTGCAATAATACGTATCTGCAGGCAACAGTGAAACATGGTGGCGGTTCCTTGCCAGTTTGGGGCTACAATTCTGCAAATGGAGTTGGATATTTGGTCAGGATTAATCATGTCCTCAATGCTGAGCAATTCAGGCAACTACTTATCCATCAGTACCAGCTGGGCGGTGCCTGATTGGCTTCAAATTTATTTTGCAGCAGGATAACAACCCTAAACATACAGCCAGTATTAGTAAGACCTACAATTTTTGAGATGAACAAGGAGTTTTACGTAAATTACGTGAAAGGGATTACATGAAGGGATAGAAGGGTTTGAGGCAGCCAACATCCTTAAAAGATCTGTGGTTAGTTCTCCAAGATGTTTGCAGCATCCTACCTGCTACGTTCCATTACAAATTGTGTGCATATGCACATAGAAGAATTCATGCTAATTTGCAGGCAAAGGGTGAACACACCAAATATTGATTTGATCTGGATTTCTCTTTTGTTCATTTACTTTTCATTTTGTTTATTGATAAAAAATAAACTATTAACACCTACTTTTGAAAACATTCTTACTTTACGTAATCATGTGTCCGCGCGTGCGCGTATCAAGCATGTTTTCTACCCTCTATTTTAATGAGTGAGTTTTTAACGTCTTTGGTCCTTTTGAATTGTGTCTAACAACTTTTTTAAAATGTTTTCATACAGTTGGTGCTTTTTAATTTTTTTTGTTGTTGGTGAATGCTCTGTTTCTGTTTTAGTTGTCTTTCATCCTGTGACAGTGTGTTTCTATGCCTGCATGTGTCTGTGTCAGAGTGTGTCTGTGATAGTGTGTGTCTGTGACAGCTCTGTAACTCTTTGTTGTCTCTTGTGGCTCTTTACAGCCTTTTCATCACTCTCTTTCTGTAACTTTTGATGACTGTGACTTTCTCGCTGTCTTTTTGTGTTTTCTCTTTTTCTCTTGTCCTCATCTTTCAGACACTCAGTGTTGAAGGCCTCAGCCAGTGTGAAAAGCTGAAAAAGTATTCCACTTTGGGAAATGTAGTTTGCTTGAACAGGCTGATGGCAATGATTTATGAAAGAGTTGATACTTTTGCAGTTGCGTGCTCGAGTTGTTGCATGGCTTGGCTGTGCCGGATTTGCCTGTGCTTGCTGACTGTGCTACAGATATACATGGTGCTTGAGCTGCACGTGTGCTGCACCAGTGCTCTGCTTCTCAGGGGCTTCGATCTTGAATGATCTGCAAGCGAACTGGAATGCACTGTATCAGCAAAATATCTGACAGAATTTTACTAACTATTATTCTCTGTGTTTTTCTCCATTTTTCTCTCATTTTCTACATTCAATTTAACACCATAAACCTTTTACTGTCTGTCCTTCTACTTTAATCTTTACTTTCTGTCTTTACCACTCTCTGCTCTTTCATCCTATACCTGTACCACTCTCTTTCTCAATGTGTAGGTATGTCTGACCCTCACAGCTAAACGCATGGCCCGTAAGAACTGCCTGGTAAAGAACCTCGAAGCTGTTGAGACTTTGGGTTCCACTTCCACCATCTGCTCAGATAAGACTGGAACCCTAACACAGAACCGCATGACTGTTGCTCATATGTGGTTTGATAATCAGATCCATGAGGCCGACACTACTGAGGACCAGTCCGGTGAGAAATACTTTCTATTTTCGAAAGCTATACTTTTTAACGCCACTGATTTTATTAACGTGGTTAATGCGGCGCACATTTCTGTTTGACCATTTTTATTTCAAATATAAATAAATATAAAAGAGGTGAAATAAAAAAAAAAACATTCATTCACAACATCCTTTCTTCACTAAGATATATATATATATAAAATACACTGAAAAATTTTTTTTAAATCACTAAACATTTGTTTTACTGATGCGCCAAGTCTCAAATCAAGCACCAAAATCCGGCATGATGCACATATCCGAGAATTACATTGGTACATGTTCAAGCAGTTCCATTTGATTTTCTGATGATTTACACAATTTAAAACACCATAATTACTTTAAAACATTTACAAGAGTATTTTGTGTTCATGCTCTATGTTGAGTATGGTTTCAGTAATAATAAACACACATTTGCATAAAGCATCCATATTTGTCCATGCCCATGTTGATTTAGAACAAATAAAAATGTGCGATTAAGTTGCGATTAATCAAAAGCTGACAATCATGACATTTCATTTCAACCGACTGCCAGCCCTATAATATATATATATTATATATATACTGTATATATATATATATATATATATATATATATATATATATATATATATATATATATATATATATATATATATATATATACAGTTGTATGCAAAAGCTTAGGAACCCCTGACAACGTCCATGATTTTCATTTATAAATATTTGGGTGTTTGGATCAGCAATTTAATTTTGATCTATCAAATAACTGAAGGACACAGTAATATTTCAGTAGGGGCCAAGGAGGAGCTTTATGGATGTGGTGAGGGAAGACATGCAGATAGTTGGTTTGAAAGAGGCAGATGTAGAGGCAGTGGCGGGCGGTCAGGGCCAGCAAAGCCTTCTCTGCTGGCCTTAACACTATAAGAAGCACTAACTTACAGTTACAACCTAAATTCTAATATTTGTTCCAAAAAATTTTATTAATTTATTCCCAACAGTTTATTCTCTTCATTTCATAGTGTTTCTCTTGGTTGCACTTCTTCCAGTACGTGTATGTGGATGTTAGATATTTTTGTCTAATCAGATTTCAGCCTCTATGTGCTGCCATGTCGAACTAATCTGCACAGGGCCTTCAAAGTCAGTACTGCTGGCTCTTTTACCATAGAGAATATTATCAACGGGTCTGTTTCTTTAACCAATCAGTTTTAAAATTCGTCAGTATTTTTCCATCCTCTGATTGATTGGTCAGAGGGAAACTGTTACAGCCAAGTTTGACTGGCAAAACACATCTGTAGATTAATATTAATACGTCTGAGTTAGACTTTTGTATGCCTATGAAGGAAGAGAAATTTATTTGGTCTCGGACAATCTTAAAAATACATTTTCAAGAAAGCTAGACATCGTAAGGAGAGTTTGGCTAACCCCGAAGCTAGCTAGCGTGTCTCAGCCCGGGAAAGGGTTTGTTCACCACTTCCAGACCAGTGAATATGCGCGGTACCACTGGCTGAGGAGCGGTGCAAATTATGAGTATGCACCTCCGGTGAGTAGGTTGTATTTTATTAAAATATTTTATGTTTTTGTCATGTTATTAAAAAAAATTTATTCTGAACTGCTTCAAATGTTGTAGGTAGCACAGTTGTGGTTGTAGTGTAGAGGTTTGGAGTCTTAACTGGGTTTCTTGCTTTAGTAAAATTGTATTCACCCTCTACATGTGAAATGCCTCTATCTATCTTTAATGCTACACGTTGTTATATTGCGTTTTTGTATAGTATTGATGGTTTCTATAATTGCGGTGTGACAGTGGTGGTATCAAGAGATGGATTAAGTCGGGTAAGTCCCCACTGAAGGCCCAGGCAGGGGGGTATGGAGACGGATGATCTGCTGTGGCGACCCCTAATGGGAGCAGCCGAAAGAAGAAGAGTTGCCAAGTGCCTGCTGCAGGAAAAACACTTCCGCAGGAGTAAGTCTTTACTTATGAGATGGGTAGGTAATAAGTGCCTGGTTTCTTTCAGACATTACCTTTAGAGGCCTAAAAGTTAAGTCTTGGATTCGTCAGATTGTCTTTCTGGAACTTAGTCCCATCTTCACACAGGATTTACAGAGCTCAGTCAGAATGAACATCGGGTTCCTGGTGACCTCTTTGACTAAGGCAGTTCTTTCCTTATTGCTTAGTATGGCCGGGCGAACAGCTCTTGAAGGAGTCCTGGTTGTGCCACATTTGTTCCATTTCAGAATTATTAAGGCCACTGTGAGCTTAGAAATCTTCAGTGCAGCTGAATTTTTTTGTACCCTTTCCTAGATTTGTGCCTTGCAACAATTCTGCCTCTTAAGCAGTTCCTTTGACCTCTTGGTTTTTACTCTGATATGCATTGTCAGCTGTTAAACCTTCAGCAGAGATCTGTGTGCTTTTCCAAATCAATAAGCTTTTTCATATTTATACTGAAATTAAGGTGTATCATAATACTTTGAAGGCACCTGAGCAAAATTTTAAGTGTTTTTGGAAAGGGTCTAAATAATTATGTGCATGTGATGTTTCTTTTTTTCTTTTTATCATTTGTTTTATATTTACAGACATTTGTAGAAGTCTGTATTCACTTTGTAATTATAGTGTACAGAGTGGTATATGCTTATATATATATATATAAAATACACACACACACACACACACACACACGTATATATATCTCATTTAAAAAAAGTTTGTAGTGATTTGTTCGCACGACGTGTGAAACACATGCACCAGGAGAGCGGATTGAAATAGTTTAGATGGTATTTATTTATAGTGTACAGGAGTGATTGAGGAAAGGGAGAAGTGAAGCCGTGGAAGGGGATTCTTTTTGGTCCGCTGATCGGGGCTGGCTGGAGCTCCAGCCACACCTGGTCTGAGTTGATCGGTGCCACGACTGGGCCGAGGAAGGCTGAGACCCAGTCCTGTCTGTACAGGTGGGTGCTCGGGAACCTCGTCAAATAAGGAGCTTGTGGCCGCTGCTGTACCACTCTCCGCTGCAGCTGCCATCACTGCTTTCTATAAGGAAAAATAGAGAGAAACTGTCTAGTCGGGAGCCAGACATTCTCCAACTTCGCCATCCTTCGTGGCTCCTTTTATACTCTTCACTGGACTCCAGGAGGGTAAAGAGTTGTCGCGCTGTCCATTTAGCACCTGTCTGCCAGTTATGTTTGGAGCGCTTGCCTGTTGCTGCGTGCGGGATGTGAGGCAGACAGCAACCGGGTATTCTTTTCCGTTAAAGTCCTGTGGGAGACAGGCTCCCAGTCCCGTTTCCGACACTTCTGTGTGGACCAAGAACAACAAGCTGAAGTCAGGGTTTCGTAGTACTTGAGTGCTGGTCAGCACCTTCTCCAGGGACTGGAACACCTGTTCTGCTCTCTCTGTCCACTGGACCCGCTCAGGTTGTCCCTTTTTCATGAGACAGAAACACCATCCAGAGATGCTACATAATCGTAAAATTTGTATCATCAGCAAAGCAATGGAAGCGAATACCATGTTTATCTATAATTTCACCCAGAGGCAGCATATATAAAGAGAAAAGCCTAACGCAGATGTTTGTGGAACACCAAATTTTACCTCAGAGAGTGTGAAGAACTCACCATTTAAATCAACAAACTGATAGCGATCAGTCAAATAAGATCTACAGTGAGGAAAATAAGTATTTGAACACCGTGCTATTTTGCAAGTTCTCCCACTTAGAAATCATGGAGGGGTCTGAAATTGTCATCGTATGTGCATGTCCACTGTGAGAGACATAATCTAAAAAAAAAAAAATCCAGAAATCGGAGTGTTTAATTTTTTAACTATTTATTTGTATGATACAGCTGCAAATAAGTATTTGAACACCTGAGAAAGTCAATGTTAATATTTGGTACAGTCGCCTTTGTTTGCAATTACAGAGGTCAAAGCTTTCCTGTAGTTTTTCACCAGGTTTGCACACACTGCAGGAGGGATTTTGGCCCACTCCTCCACACAGATCTTCTCCAGATCAGTCAGGTTTCTGGCCTGTCGCTGAGAAACACGGAGTTTGAGCTCCCTCCAAAGATTCTCTATTGAGTTTAGGTCTGGAGACTGGCTAGGCCATGCCAGAACCTTGATATGCTTCTTACAGCGCCACTCCTTGGTTATCCTGGCTGTGTGCTTCGGGTCATTGTCATGTTGGAAGACCCAGCCTCGACCCATCTTCAATGCTCTAACTGAGGGAAGGAGGTTGTTCCCCAAAATCTCGCAATACATGGCCCCGGACATCCTCTCCTTAATACAGTGCAGTCGCCCTGTCCCATGTGCAGAAAAGCACCCCAAAGCATGATGCTACCACCCCTATGCTTCACAGAAGGGATGGTGTTCTTGGGATGGTACTCATCATTCTTCTTCCTCCAAACACGTTTAGTGGAATTATGACCCAAAGGTTCTATTTTGGTCTCATCTGACCACATGACTTTCTCCCATGACTCCTCTGGATCATCCAAATGGTCATTGGCAAACTTAAGACATGCCTGGACATGTGCTGGTTTAAGCAGGGGAACCTTCCGTGCCATGCATGATTTCAAACCATGACGTCTTAGTGTATTACCAACAGTAACCTTGGAAACGGTGGTCCCAGGTCTTTTCAGGTCATTGACCAGCTCCTCCCGTGTAGTTCTGGGCTGATTTCTCACCTTCCTTAGGATCATTGAGACCCCAAGAGGTGAGATCTTGCATGGAGCCCCAGTCCGAGGGAGATTGACAGTCATGTTTAGCTTCTTCCATTTTCTAATGATTGCTCCAACAGTGGACCTTTTTTCACCAAGCTGCTTGGCAATTTCCCCGTAGCCCTTTCCAGCCTTGTGGAGGTGTACAATTTTGTCTCTAGTGTCTTTGGACAGCTCTTTGGTCTTGGCCATGTTAGTAGTTGGATTCTTTCTGATTGTATGGGGTGGACAGGTGTCTTTATGCAGCTAACGACCTCAAACAGGTGCATCTAATTTAGGATAAAAAATGTAGTGGAGGTGGACATTTTAAAGGCAGACTAACAGGTCTTTGAGGGTCAGAACTATAGCTGATAGACAGGTGTTTAAATACTTATTTGCAGCTGTATCATACAAATAAATAGTTTAAAAATCATATATTGTGATTTCTGGATTTTTTTTTTAGATTATGTCTCTCACAGTGGACATGCACCTACGATGACAATTTCAGACCCCTCCATGATTTCTAAGTGGGAGAACTTGCAAAATAGCAGGGTGTTCAAATACTTACTTTCCTCACTGTAAGACAGGTTAGAGCTGTTCTCTTTATTCCAACAACGTTCCCTAGTCTAGCAAGCAGAAAAGTATGATCAATGATGTCAAAAGCTGTACTGAGGTCGAGCAAAATAAACTTTTACCAGCAGTTTTACTTACCATATGTGTGCTTGATGGTGCAATTTTGTGCTTGATTTGAGACTTTGTGCATTAGTAAAAAAAAAATTTCCAAATTATTTTTCGGTGGAGTTGATTTTTTTATATATCTGAGTAAAGAAATTACCTTGTGAATAAATGTGTGTTGCATTGCAGGTTTTAATTTCATTAGTGCGTTAATAAAATCCGTGCCGTTAAAATGAATTTGTGTTAACGTGTTATTGACACGTTAATTTTGACAGCCCTAATAAATATATATACAGTACAGACCAAAGGTTTGGACACACCTTCTCATTCAAAGAGTTTTCTTTATTTTCATGACTATGAAAATTGTAGATTCACACTGAAGGCATCAAAACTATGAATTAACACATGTGGAATTATATATGGAATTATATACATAACAAAAAAGTGTGAAACAACTGAAAAATGTCATATTCTAAGTTCTTCAAAGTAGCCACCTTTTGCTTTGATTACTGCTTTGCACACTCTTGGCATTCTCTTGATGAGCTTCAAGAGGTAGTCACCTGAAATGGTCTTCCAACAGTCTTGAAGAAGTTCCCTGAGAGATGCTTGGCACTTGTTGGCCCTTTTGCCTTCACTCTGCGGTCCAGCTCACCCCTAAACCATCTCGATTGGGTTCAGGTCCGGTGACTGTGGAGGCCAGGTCATCTGGCGCAGCACCCCATCACTCTCCTTCTTGGTCAAATAGCCCTTGATGCCTTCAGTGTGACTCTACAATTTTCATAGTCATGAAAATAAAGAAAACTCTTTGAATGAGAAGGTGTGTCCAAACTTTTGGTCTGTAGTGTATATATATGTGTGTGTGTGTGTGTGTGTGTGTGTGTGTGTGTGTGTGTGTGTGTGTGTGTGTGTGTGTGTGTGTGTGTGTGTGTGTGTGTGTGTGTGTGTACTTTTGATTCTATTGTTTTAGTTTATATTGTAAAAGATAATTTTATCCTGAGCAGGTCTTACAATTAATTATGTAGGGTGCCCCCACCAATGGCCCATTGACGGAATCCACTGGTGTGGGTGAAGGTATGCTGCGTGTTAGTCTTTCCCGCGCTGCTGTAAAAGATTACTAAAATGCATATCAATTTGTTGCATGAATCCAATTCTTAACCTCTAATCTGACTCCAATTTACAATAAAGATTTAACTTTAATATATATAATTCAAGCTGATCACCTTATTGGTTGTATTTGCTCCTTAATTTTAATAGATAGGAGTCGCTTAGAGTCTTGTGCTAGGCTAACAATAACTGCTCACAGAGGCACATTGGCCAGTCCAAATCTAAGTCAGAGGATATACCGGTAAACTAATATTCTTTAAGTAGGCCGCTCAATGCTTGCTCATGCATAAAGAATAATGTATTTAGCCACTTAGTTATAACTTGCTAAGTCAGTGATAGTCAGAAATCAGATGGTCCCAGACATTGTGCTCTATGCTCAATCCGTTCATGAGTTTTCAGTATATACTATCCTGGTCATAGGTTTGCGGTAACACCAGACTGCATAATCAACTAGATATAAATGATTTGCAGTTTACACAAGAATTGTAACTGTAGAGTCACTGTACCTGGCAATAGAGACACACCGAGACTGTATGGGAATGCGTTGCAAACCCTTTTTTGGAACAGGAGGTGACCTAAAAAAACAAATGTCACCTAGTGTAAAACCAACACCTGTTAAGGATTCTCAGGGGCAATCCTTATGTCATTGGGACAGAATTTCCCCAAACCTGAGGTCTGTTCTACTAATATGGGACTGAGATCATATTTCCAATCTCACTTAGACCTATAAAATGATATCAAACATGTGTAGGTAAAATGCATACATTCCTAAAATGTAATTAGTACATTATGCAAGTATAGTAGCTTAAATTCTGGGAACTTCTAAGTCACCTTTCCATGACCCGGCCATCTCCCCAGGATAGGAAGTGGAGGCTCAAGGATGGGTGAGCAGGCAGCTAAACAGATGGCTTTCTCTCCTGAGATTAAAGAGATCCTCTCCTCAGATTAGAAATTGTATTGTTTTGTTGCATGTCAGTTCTCAGGGTCTGGGATAATGAAGTGATTTGACCATCCTTACAAGTAAATAACTCCCTCAGAAGAACAACAGCACATGACATATTATGGTGCTACTAATGAAATGCATTTGATTAATTTATTATCAGCAAGTGTTATCACCTCTATAAAAGCCCAAATTTTAGCAGTTTGCTTTTTTGGTGAATTAAGGTATGTTAACACTACTTCAGGGAGAACATACATCAGCAGGAACAACAATAGTTGCTGCTCATCAGTCTGGGAAGAATTTATAAGGCAATTTTAAATGAATCAATCTAAAGTGAGAATTGTTGGAAAAATTACCTAGCTTTCCAACAGTGAACATCCAAGCAAATTTCTCTCAATGCCAGACCATGCCAAGCTCAAAGAAAAAAAAAATTCAAACTCTACAGGCCTCAGTTATCATTTTAAATGTTAAAGTTTATGACAGTACAATTAGAAACCCTGAACAAGTATTCTTGGTTTGAAAGGGTTTTCCAGAAGAGAGACTCTTCTCTCTAAAAACAACAGCATGGCCTGGGTTGCACGGTTGTGTCTAAACAAACCACAAGACTTTTCCACAAGACTTTTCCTTTGGATAGAAGACACCGAAGTGGATATGTTTGACAGTAATGCATAGTGCCAATTTTGTCAAACACTAAACACAGCATATCAGCCGAAACACATCATACCAACTGCAAAGCATATAGTGGTGAAGATTAAATAATTTATAATGACTATTATAATACATTTGGCTTGTGCTGCAGCTGAGACCTTACAGTCATTGAGCTGACCTTGAACTTCTTTGTCTATCAAAGTATTCCAGATTCAAATCTGTCTGACAGCTAAAGGTTGGCCAAAATGTAGTCATGAAGCAGGACAATGATCCCAAGCACACCAGCAAATCTACAACAGAATGGCTGAAAAAGAAAAGAATCAAGGTGTTGTGATTTCTCAGTGAAAGTCCTGACCTCTACCCGTTTGAATTGCTGTGATGGGAGCTGTGCATAAACAAATGCCCACAAACCTCAATGAACTGAAGCAACATTGTAAAGATGTCTACATTGTATGTAGAGTCAGCTAAAATTCCTCCTCAATTGTGTAAAAGACAGATAATGTCATGCACACATTGATTACTTAAAGTTATAGCTTATAAAAATGGTTCTAAAAGCTATTAAATCATAAATCTTTTAAATTGATATTAATAAATTGTACTTTTTTCAACTAATGGTTTGTCCATTTCAGTTAGATCTTTGTAAAAACAAGTAATGACACAACGTAATATGTTATGTGTTGTTTATCTGAGGTTGTTCAGAGGACTGTAGTCATGATACATAGGAGATTACATTGAAGATTACATTGCTTTTTTACATCAACACATTAAGTTTATTATATCGGCTTGTATCTGAATACCATTATTTTTTAGGAACATCCTTTGATAAGACCTCTGTGACGTGGGTGTCACTGGCTCGGGTGGCAGTGCTCTGTAACAGGGCAGTGTTTAAGGCAGGTCAGGAATCTCTACCTATTCTTAAGCGGGATGTCGCTGGTGATGCCTCTGAATCGGCTCTGTTAAAGTGTATCGAGCTTTCCTGCGGCTCAGTCAAAGCCATGAGGGACAAGAACAAGAAGGTGGCTGAGATTCCTTTTAACTCCACCAACAAGTACCAGGTAAGTAGGGTCAATTACATTTTGATGCAAATTAACTGTCATTCCAATTTTTGGGGGATTGAGGCCATTCCATAAACTCATCCCCAATCCCCAATAAAAGTTTACTAATTGAAGGCAGTGAACGTAAATGTATATTTGTGTGTATATTGTCCTCATTCCTCATTGTTTAATTTCTTTAAATGAATAGCTTTGTAAGAATAAATTACATTTTGTTGAAGAATATAAAACCCTCCACTTAAATCACATCACACTATATATAAAATATTAGATGATAGAGCAATTTAACATTTTTGAATAATTTACAGTAAGTGTGACACATGTATGATATTGAAATTTTTTCCCTATTCACTAGTTTTATCTTGATAAAAGATTAAAAGCATTAATGTCATACTGGTTATGAGCAAGAAGGTGGCAGAAGCAATGCCAATGCCAAACTATTAGAAGTTTAAAAGAAGTCTTTATTTGTCACATATAAGGTACAAAATGGGAAATTTACAAAATGTTTTTTTTTTTTTTATTAATATTTTTTTAATCAGCTTTTTCAAATTTTACTTTATTTGGACCTCTCCTTGAACTGCCACCTTAACGTGGTGGAGGGGTTTGAGTACTCGAATGACCCTAGGAGCTATGTTGTCCGGGGCTATATGCCCCTGGTAGGGTCTCCCAAGGCAAACAGGTCCTGGGCGACGGGTCAGACTAAGAGCGGTTCAAAACCCCTTATGAGAGATACTACATCAGGGACCGTGACGTCGCCCGGTATGGCGCAGCCGGGGCCCCACCCTGGAGCCAGGCCCGGGGTTGGGGCTCGTATGCGAGCGCCTGGTGGCCGGGCCTTCCCCCACAGGGTCCGGCCGGGCTCAGCCCGAAGGAGCGACGTGGGGCCGCCTTCCAGTGGGCTCACCACCTGCAGGAGGGACCGTAAGGGGCCGGTGCTAAGAGGATCGGGCAGCAGTCGAAGGTGGAGGCCTCGACAACCCGATCCCTGGACACGGAAGCTAGCTCTAGGGACGTGGAATGTCACCTCGCTGGCGGGGAAGGAGCCTGAGATTGTGCGTGAGGTTGAGAGGTTCCGACTAGAGATAGTCGGGATCACCTCTACGCACGGCCTGGGCTCTGGAACCACACTCCTCGAGAGAGGATGGACTCTTTACAACTCTGGAGCTGCCCATGGTGAAAGGCGTCGGGCTGGTGTGGGTTTGCTTATAGCCCCCCAGCTCAGCCGCCATGTGTTGGAGTTTACCCCGGTGAACGAGAGGGTCGTTTCCCTGCGCCTACGGGTCGGGGATAGGTCTCTCACTGTCAAACGGGCCAAACGGCAGTATAGAGTACCCGGCCTTCTTGGGGTCTCTGGGAGGGGTGCTGGACAGTGCTCCGACTGGGGACTCCGTCGTTCTACTAGGAGACTTCAATGCACACGTGGGCAGCGACAGTGACACCTGGAGGGGCGTGATTGGGAGGAACGGCCCCCCTGATCTGAACCCGAGCGGTGTTCAGTTATTGGACTTCTGTGCTAGTTACAGTTTGTCCATAACGAACACCATGTTCAAGCATAAGGGTGTCCATCAGTACACGTGGCACCAGGACACCCTAGGCCGCAGGTCGATGATCGACTTTGTGGTCGTTTCATCTGACCTGCGGCCGTATGTCTTGGACACTCGGGTAAAGAGAGGGGCGGAGCTGTCAACTGATCACCACCTGGTGGTGAGTTGGATCCGATGGCGGGGGAGGAAGCTGGACAGACTCGGCAGACCCAAGCGTACTGTGAGGGTCTGCTGGGAACGTTTGGCCGAGCCTCCTGTCAGAGAGATCTTCAACTCCCACCTCCGGCAGAGCTTTGACCAGATCCCGAGGGAGGCCGGAGATATTGAGTCCGAGTGGACCATGTTCTCCACCTCCATTGTCGAAGCGGCCGCTCGGAGCTGTGGCAGTAAGGTCTCCGGTGCCTGTCGAGGCGGCAATCCCCGAACCCGGTGGTGGAAACCGGAAGTAAGGGATGCCGTCAAGCTGAAGAAGGAGTCCTACCTGGCCTGGTTGGCTTGTGGGACTCCTGAGGCAGCTGACGGGTACCGGCAGGCCAAGCGAACTGCAGCCCGGGTGGTTATCGAGGCAAAAACTCGGGCCTGGGAGGAGCTCGGTGAGGCCATGGAGAAGGACTATCGGCTGGCCTCGAAGAGATTCTGGCAAACCGTCCGGCGCCTCAGGAGGGGAAAGCAGTGCCCCACCAATGCTGTTTACAGTAGAGGTGGGGAGCTGTTGACCTCAACTGGGGATGTCGTTGGACGGTGGAAGGAATACTTCGAGGATCTCCTCAATCCCGCCGTCACGTCTTCCATTGAGGAAGCAGAGGCTGAGGACTCAGAGGCGGACTCGTCCATCACCCAAGCTCCCGGAGCACCCTCCACAGGCCACCGCGTAGTAAAGAAACTCCTCGGTGGCAGGGCACCGGGGGTGGATGAGATCCGCCCTGAGTACCTCAAGTCTCTGGATGTTGTGGGGCTGTCTTGGCTGACACGCCTCTGCAGCATCGCGTGGCGGTCGGGGACAGTGCCTCTGGAATGGCAGACCGGGGTGGTGGTCCCTCTTTTTAAGAAGGGGGACCGGAGGGTGTGTTCCAACTATAGGGGGATCACACTTCTCAGCCTACCTGGGAAAGTCTATGCCAGGGTACTGGAGAGGAGAATACGGCCGATAGTAGAACCTCGGATTCAGGAGGAACAATGTGGTTTTCGTCCAGGCCGTGGAACACTGGACCAGCTCTATACCCTCTACAGGGTGCTGGAGGGTTCATGGGAGTTTGCCCAACCAGTCCACATGTGCTTTGTGGATTTGGAAAAGGCATTCGACTGTGTCCCTCGCGGCGGCCTGTGGAGGGTGCTCCGGGAGTATGGGGTCGGGGGCCCTTTACTAAGGGCTGTCCGGTCCCTGTATGACCGAAGCAGGAGCTTGGTTCGCATTGCCGGCAGTAAGTCAGACTTGTTCCCGGTGCATGTTGGACTCCGGCAGGGCTGCCCTTTGTCACCGGTTCTGTTCATAATTTTTATGGACAGAATTTCTAGGCGCAGCCAGGGGTCGGAGGGTGTCCGGTTTGGTGACGACACGATTTCGTCTTTGCTCTTTGCAGATGATGTTGTCGTGTTGGCTTCATCAGACCAGGACCTTCAGCATGCACTGGGACGGTTTGCAGCCGAGTGTGAAGCGGCTGGGATGAGAATCAGCACCTCCAAATCCGAGGCCATGGTCCTCAGTCGGAAAAGGGTGGCTTGCCCACTTCAGGTTGGTGGGGAGTTCCTGCCGCAAGTGGAGGAGTTTAAGTATCTTGGGGTTTTGTTCACGAGTGAGGGAAGGGTGGAACGGGAGATTGACAGACGGATCGGTGCAGCTTCTGCAGTAATGCGGTCGATGTACCGGTCTGTCGTGGTGAAGAAGGAGCTGAGCCGCAAGGCGAAACTTTCGATTTACCGGTCAATCTACGTTCCTACTCTCACCTATGGTCATGAGCTCTGGGTCATGACCGAAAGGACAAGATCCCGGATACAGGCGGCCGAAATGTGCTTCCTCCGCAGGGTGGCTGGGCGATCCCTTAGAGATAGGGTGAGAAGCTTAGTCACTCGGGAGGAGCTCGGAGTAGATCCGCTGCTCCTCCACATCGAGAGGGGTCAGCTGAGGTGGCTCGGGCATCTGTTCCGGATGCCTCCTGGACGCCTTCCTGGGAAGGTGTTCCGGGCGCGTCCCACTGGGAGGAGACCCCGGGGAAGACCTAGGACACGCTGGAGAGACTATGTCTCCCGGCTGGCCTGGGAACGCCTTGGTGTCCCCCCGGAAGAGCTGGAAGAAGTGTCTAGGGAGAGGGAAGTCTGGGCATCTTTGCTTAGACTGCTGCCCCCGCGACCCGACATCGGATAAGCGGGAGAAGATGGATGGATGGACTTTATTTGGATTCTCCAGTTCATGTATAGTCTATCATAGATTTTGTCCCCAGTCTCAAGGGGACAGTCACAAGTTTACATTATATATGATGCTGAAAGATAGACAATCCCACTATTGTCATATTTTTACCCCATAAACCCAGAAACATATGGAGAATTGTGTGGAGGGTGTCAATATATATGGGAATCATATCTATAATGCATGTTTATTCCTTTTCCAGCTTTCAGTGCATGAGACAGAAGACTCAGATGATAAACCCTACCTGTTGGTGATGAAGGGAGCACCAGAGCGTATTCTGGAACGTTGTTCCACCATCATGGTACAGGGTAAAGAGCAGCCCATGGATGAGGAGATGAAGGAGTCGTTCCAAAATGCCTATTTGGAGTTGGGAGGATTAGGAGAGAGAGTCCTGGGTAAGTAAGAATTTATCAGAACATCAAGAAAATTCGTATTAGGAACACTTATATAGTGATACAAAAGCCCACAATTCAGAATGACATGATTTGTCTAAATCAAAGAGAATTGAGAAAGTTTTACTCTTTAGTGATAGAAAACAGTAATAGATCACTAATTATTGTTTTAGTTTAACTGACAGAGACATTGAGGGGCATCTAAATCAGTGGTCCCCAACCCCCAGGCGGCGGACCAGCACCGTTCCGTGGCTCAATTAGTACCAGGCCACACAGAAAGAATACATAACTTACATTATTTCCGTTTTATTTATTATCTGATTCTGGACGATGTTTTAGTTTGGAAAATTACTGGATTTTCTCCGCCACATCTGCCTATGACTCACTCTTGATTCATGTTCAGATGTTTGCCTCGGTCACATGTCTTAACCTACATCCGCTACCTTCTTAAAGGGGCTGCTCCGGCCGGTAACACATAATACATTATCGCTAAATTGAAATCCCCAAGCTAGCAAAATTACCAAAAACCAACACAGTGGATTAACGTTTATTATTATATTTATAAAAAGACCAGTTTTTATGCTAGTCGTATCATTTTATTTTGTTGTATTTTTTGTGTGTGTGTGTGTGTGTGTGTGTGTGTGTGTGTGTGTGTGTGTGTGTGTGTGTGTGTGTGCGTGCGTGTAAATTAGACTTTTACTTTAATTCCGGTTTCTTCTATTTATTGAAAGACCTCATAAACAAAAATAGACAAAACCAATAGGCAGAGCAATTTGGTACTTTTCTGGCATTCAGATTCAACACAACTTCAAGTTACATTTTGTATGTGTGTGTGTGTGTGTGTGTGTGTGTGTGTGTGTGTGTGTGTGTGTGTGTGTGTTGTGTTAGCTCAGTTTTGTTACTACAAGGAAAAGCAATTCTATACAGTAAATAGGTTGCAGGTAATAACACACAGATGTAAGCAATCGCTTGGTGCCTGCTGGTTTAATCTCTCTCTGATGCTCACCCTCTGCCACCACATGGATATTATCTCCTTTTCTAATACAGCATTGTATTTTAAACATTGAAAGTATTTGGGCTCTGAAAATGTACTAGATGATGTCTTGATTGATTGTTGTGTAAATCTTTCCATGGTTTCAACATATGTATTAACTTCAGTTGAGTTCCTTTAGAACAGTGCATGCCTGATAAGAGATTCATTGGGATAGCCTCGTACTGAAAAGATTCTGTCTTTATTTTTGTTGTTTCCTGTACAGGTTTCTGCCATTTGTTTTTGCCTGAGGATGAGTACCCTAAAGGGTTCGCTTTTGACACAGATGATGTGAACTTCAAGACAGATAATCTTTGCTTTGTGGGTCTAATGTCTATGATCGACCCTCCACGTGCTGCAGTGCCTGATGCTGTGGGCAAATGCAGATCAGCTGGCATCAAGGTCATCATGGTGACAGGAGACCACCCAATCACAGCCAAGGCCATTGCCAAGGGAGTAGGTATCATCTCTGAAGGCACCGAGACAGTGGAGGATATCGCTGCTCGTCTTAATATTCCCGTTAGCCAGGTTAACCCCAGGTAATGTACACTTCACATAGTTTGTATAGCATATGCACAAAAGTACACCAAATTTACTAAGAAATGAGACTCAGAGACTCACATTATAGCTGTAGATGTTTTCTGTGTTTTTACACATACGAGGAATCAGTCTGTTCCTAAACAGCTACTCATAGCATTTAGTTTTAGTTAGGATGATCCAGAAAAATCTTAGGCATATGTGCAGAAACAAATCCATGAAAAATAAAAACAGTAGTTAAAGAAATAAAATTCATAATTTGTGTATAGACCCTTAAATATTAAAATTGCAGTCATTGCAGGATAACTTGAGATCAGCAAAAACAGTACTTTTAAGACTTTAGGATGTTTATACTCTCCAGAAATCTCATTATTTCCAGTAAGGAGTAAATGTTTTTCCGATTTAAATCTACTGAATGATTTCTGAACTATGGAGCTGATTGAAACACACCCAGGTCATTATATACTTACACCAATGTGTTTACATTGTCTCTACAAATAGAACAGAATCCTCCTCACAGTGTCAATAAGCAAGTAGAATTAGGAGGATAGCAAAGTTATGTAATCTTGTAGGTTGGATAAAAAAAAAAACATGAAACAACAATCTAATACACTGACTCTGATTTGTGCCTTGCTATTTATCAGGGATGCAAAAGCATGTGTGATCCATGGCACCGATCTGAAAGATCTGAGCCAAGAGCAGATGGATGATATTCTGAAGAACCACACAGAGATTGTGTTTGCCAGGACTTCACCACAACAGAAGCTTATTATTGTGGAGGGCTGCCAGAGACAGGTCAATTAAGAAAACTACCTATTACTTTCCAGTATAGACTAATTTTCAATTATAGTCTACATATTCATATGTTTTTACATGATTCTTTACAATTCTCATACGTGCTTTTAGTTATAAATATGAACAAGAAGCTTAATTTAATATAAAATAAACTAATACTTTCAGTCCACTTTAGTGTCAGTAAAAAATGCATTCCATTTTTCCTGGCCCATTGATTTCCCTGTGTGTATCAACACATTTCTGTATATCTCAGGGTGCAATTGTGGCTGTGACTGGTGATGGTGTAAATGACTCTCCTGCTCTGAAGAAGGCAGACATTGGCGTGGCCATGGGGATCTCAGGCTCAGATGTTTCCAAACAGGCAGCTGACATGATCTTGCTAGATGACAACTTTGCCTCTATAGTCACTGGCGTGGAAGAGGGTAAGAAAAAGAAGGGAGAGAGAGGGGATAATACAATTTTAATACAAATTTACTTTGATCCTGAAAGTCTAAAAAATATGAATAATAAAATTGTTTGTGTTTTTATTTGTTTTTCATGTGTGCAGGGCGTCTGATCTTTGACAACCTAAAGAAATCAATTGCTTACACCTTAACAAGCAACATTCCGGAAATCACTCCTTTTCTGTTCTTCATTTTGGTTAACATTCCTCTTCCTCTTGGGACCATCACCATTCTTTGCATTGACCTCGGTACTGACATGGTAAGAAACACACATACATCCACAGTGATTACACACACATGCTATTGTGCACACACAAACACACACACATAGTAATAAATACACCAGGCACACCCCAGTCCCAGTTCAGTTTTGTTTACTTTGCACACAACACACCATCACAGTCTGTGTGCTCTTACAGGTTCCTGCCATCTCCCTGGCTTATGAAGCAGCAGAGAGCGACATCATGAAGCGCCAGCCCCGTAACCCTCTGAGAGACAAGCTGGTTAATGAGCGTCTCATCAGCATTGCCTATGGACAGATTGGTTAGCACACAGCCACACTACACTACACTACACTACACCACACACAACTACATCACACACAGCTTTACTATAGTTACCTACACTAAATCATGCTAGACTCCCCCACACACGACTAGGCTATACTGCAGTACACTACACTCACTAAGCCAATATTACAGCCTATAATTAAATCAACTCTTGCTGTAATCCTGGCTCTGCCACTGAAATGGCAATTGCTTTTAAAAATATCAAGCTGCTAAAAATAATGATGCAAAACATAAAAGAGGTGTTGTTCTGCTTTTATATAAATAAATATCTATGCCCACATTAATCCAGATCGATCTGAAAATTTAGTTTTTTTTTTACAGACCTCTCCATCTACATTGAAAATTTTAAACATTTTACAAAAAGTAACGCTCGAAAAGCTCACTTCCTTATACTGTGCGTACATACTATTTCATTCAGCCATTTCATGCAGCAATGTTGAGGAAATGCAAGATGATCACTAAGAGCTTTTTAGAAAAGTTTTCACTGCACAGGAATGCTATCTCTGTGTGACAGGAAGAACAAAACATATTTGCAAATGTATCCATTTCAGGATTGATGTAGCTTTAGATGTCCATTCTAGAGTATTGAAACTTTATGCTGATTCAATATTCTCTCTCACTTGCACTGCATAGGGATGATTCAAGCTCTTGGAGGATTCTTTGCATACTTCGTGATCATGGCTGAGAATGGGTTCTTGCCATCCGTGCTGGTGGGAATTCGGCTCAACTGGGACGATCGGTCCAACAATGACCTGGAGGACAGCTACGGTCAACAATGGGTTTGTAATCAATATAACACTGAAGACACTAAACTCGTGTAAAAAGTTAATGAGGTTGAATATTTGAGACGAGTAGTCTAGTAATTCATTCACAGGACAAAAATTGCATTATAAGGTCTGAAAATCTTTTTTAATGATTAGTTATGGAATTCTGTTTAATGCAGTAACATTTTTGTCAACAATAGCATACCATGGATTAAGAAAGTATTTCGAATTTTGTCACTTTTTGGAAACCCCCTTTAGCTATGGGCCATATATCAAATAACATTTTTATTTGTCACATACACATACATACAGAGTACAACATGCAGTGAAATGCATTATCCAACATTAAAACATGAAAAAAGAAATAGAATATCTTCTTCTTCTTCTTGTTTCGGCTGCCCCCATTAGAGGTCGCCACAGCGGATCATCCGTCTCCATACCCCCCCTGTCCTCTACATCTGCCTCTTTCAAACCACCTACCTGCATGTCTTCCCTCACCACATCCATAAACCTCCTCCTTGGCCTTCCTCTTTTCCTCCTTCCTGGCGGCTCCATTTTCAGCCTTCTCCTACCGATATAACCCATGTCCCTCCTCTGCACTTGCCACCAGAACTCAATCTGATCAAGCATCTGTGAGGTTTGCTAAACAAACAAGTCCAATCGATTGGGGTTCCACTGCATACCTTCAGAGGCCTTGTGGAGTCCAAGCCTCAATGGCTTAGAGCTGGTATGGCAGTACAATAGGGATTTATACAAAATTTGCCAGATGGTTTTAATATTAGGGCTTATCAGTTTTTCGATGATAAAAGTTTGCTGTAACATAGGAAAGATAAAAAGCCAAATAACTTTTTTTATTAAACTTTCATTCATTCATCCTTTTTCATAGCGAAAACAATTTAACTAGCTGGCAACAACAATGAATTGCATGGCTGTAGACTACTTTCTATACAGGATGGCCGTGCTTATTGTTACCACCTGTTCTTTATAATACAGCCCTGCCCTGTACTGAACAGGATATTTCCTGGGCTTTTTTTTTTATATCGTATTAACCGATAAAGAAAAAGAAGCCATTAGCTTTTATTTTTTAAAGTAGGAAATGACTCTAATGCTTTCCTTAAAGAAGTCAAGCGCATAGATTAACATCGCTCTTTGGAAGTTTATTTATTGGGTTTGGTGATTAATAACTAGTACATTTCAAAGATACAAATTATAAGAATCAGATTCTCTTTTCTTCAGCTAGTTGGTCAGTTGATGGTAGCATTTTAGTATTTAGAGTTTGCCTACTTGCTTATTTTCTTTCCTGGTCTCTTTCTTTCTCTTTGTCTCAGACCTATGAGCAGAGGAAGATCGTGGAGTTCACCTGTCATACAGCTTTCTTTGTGAGCATTGTGGTGGTGCAGTGGGCTGATGTCATAATCTGCAAGACACGTCGCAACTCTGTGTTCCAGCAAGGCATGAGGTCAGTGCTTCATCTTCTTCTTCCCTCCCTATTACTGTTATTATCTTTTCTCCAGTCTGTCCAAAAAATAAATTATCAGCATCTAATGTGTAATTCTATAAGCATCTAAAGTCTAATGTATTTTGTCTGTAACAAGCAATTTAATGTTATTTTCAATTCTTGTTCTACAGAAATAAGATTCTAATATTTGGCCTTTTTGAGGAGACAGCTTTGGCTGCATTACTTTCCTATTGCCCAGGAATGGATGTGGCCCTGAGAATGTACCCACTGAAGTTAGTGGCACACACACACACACGCACACACACATTAATCGTATTTGTATTTTCTTTTATAAAACGTTTATGAGCAAAACCTCATCTGATGGCATAGCTTTGTTCACTAAATGTTCCCTAATTGTTTGTTTCTGCAACATGATATGATATGATTTTTTTGCTGAAGAAAATTAAAAAGATTCGAGTCACCAGAATAAATCAAACTAACATTACACTGGGATTGTGAATTACTGTTAGTACTGGTATTGTGAAATAAAGACAGACCTGAAGATGTATATTTAATTAATTATCCTGCAAATGTATGATCTTTCTCTTGTATTATCTCACTCTCTGTCTTTTTTGTTTACCTCTATTTTTCTGTCTTTCTCAGGCCAAGTTGGTGGTTCTGTGCATTTCCTTACAGCTTCCTCATCTTTGTTTATGATGAGATTCGAAAACTCATCTTGCGCAGAAACCCAGGAGGTATAAAACATAAGCACCTATACACAAACACACATTCTCATACATACAGACACACTCACTCACACACATACACACACACACATACACACATTGATGTGCACTGATATAATAAATATAATAAACATTTTATTTCCTCTCTGTCTGTGTTTTACAGGTTGGATTGAAAGGGAGACCTACTATTAAATTATCACTTTTTTTTTTCATGTACTTTTCATTCTGTCCCTGTTTGCCTGCACAGCTACCCTCCCTCTGTTTCTCGCTGTCACTCTCTTTCTTTCTCTCTCTACATACCAACTAAAAGAGAATGAACAAAACCAGACCATAATAACATCCTGTCTTTTTACCTTCTTTAAAGAAATAAAAAAAGAAATGACACATTCCAATAAGATGTGAGAACCAACAGTGATAAAGAGAATGAGGTTGTTCTTCTTTCTCTCCATTCACTTTTTTGTTTAATACTGTGATCAGATCTCTTCTCCACATTGTCGATTGATATCTTTCCACACTATCAATGTTGTACTGAATACTAGTGACACTGATGATTCCTGTTGTAAGTTAAGTCGTGACCAATTTAGGACACAAATGTCCTGTGCGCACACACTGCCATTTATTTTTCTTCTAAGACCTGGTTTGTCCTCCTTCAGCAGCTTTGTCTCTGGGCCATTTCTCTTTTCTAATACCCCATACGTCTCCTCCAACCTGTTCTTTCTATTTCTTTCTCTCTCTCTCTCTCTCTCTCTCTCTCTCTCTCTCTCTCTCTCTCTCTCTCTATATATATATATATCTGTGGCTTTTCTTTCTGCCACTGTGTTGTTGTTTTATTACTCTTATACTGCCACTGCCATCCTCTCCAGACCATTCAAACAACTAACCCTCCTGTCCTGCTCTGGCCTAACGTCCCTCTCTCCCTCCCTCCCTCCGTCTGTCTGTCTGTTTGTGAATACTGCTGTACTTTTCCCACCTCTCCTTCTCTCCTTCTTACCTTTGAAGAAATGAAGAAAATTCAGTCTTTGTGTGTTTTAGGAATCCAGTTTCATTCTTTAAATAAGTGGGGAAAATAGATGAAAAAAAACATCAATAAGGCTATGTACCTTACCTGCAAAATAGCAGCAAGAAAAATTAAATAAAAAAGAAGAAACTCTCTTTTTTCATTTTGGTGTCGATTTGTTTTTGTGTGTGATCTTAATGGATTGCTATGAAGTTATAGGTAGGAGCAATTGGTGGTCTGTGTAGTTCATGCGGTGCGTTCGGTTTTTATTGTTGACGTGTAAATTAGGACTGGAACAACATGATTATAATAATAATGATAATTATGGTATGATAGTGTCAATATTACGGTGTTCTTTATGTAAAGGTGTGTACTTTCTAATGCATATAATGTTTTCCTTTACAACCGAAAAGAATGACAGCAGAAGGTTGAGATATTTGCTAGAACATTTAATTAAAATAAAAAATATATTTAAAAAGTCTGACGTTCACCTGCCATGTTTGTTCTTTAAAAGGCGTATACATAGTATGTTTTTGAGTTCTGCCATTATATCACTTATTTAAAAATGGAATTATTATTCTGGGTTATGTCTAAGGATATCCACCTAAACTTATTGAGCAGGTCTGTACAGCACGAGTCACAGAAGCACCTCTTAGCACAGGCGTGTGTTTTTGAACGAGCTGGCACACCACAAAATGGACCAATGTGTAAAATCTCAATCTTTGGCACAAAAATATTTTGTGGAAATATAACATCACCCACAGTGAAATGTGGGTGATGTTATATTTCCACATTTCACTGTGGGTGATGTTATATTTCCACAGTGAAATGTGATGGTAGTAGTATGATGTAGAGCGTTGGCCTCTTGGTTGCTTTTGAGGAAAAACAATATTACTGTATAGATGAGCTGCTCTTTAAAGGGAGTAGTAAAAGGCTACTAGAGGCTACCAGACACAATATCTTAAGATTTTATTAATTTTAATGGAAACATTAAGAATTGCTCGGATTTTAAATCAACCTTAACCTTGAGATCACTTTTGGGCTTAAAAAATGTCTTCAATTTATTCATAATAGTGAACGAAAGACTTAAATGACCCTGAGTTCAGAAAATGATTGCAAATGTAGGTGAGTTGGCCCAGTTAATACATTTTTCTTATTAATAAATATGTGGAATTACTGTATGGACAAGTAACCTTGCCAGCTTTATTTGGTTCTTCCTAAAAACTGTTAAACAAAGTTGGAGGCACACAATTGTATAGGCTGTTTCAGGATATGAAAAAATTACATTTTCCCATCACTTGAACTTGTAGACTCAAGTTCAAGTGATGGGAAAATGTAATTTTTTCATATCCTGAAACAGCCTATACAATTGTGTGCCTCCAACTTTGTTTAACAGTTAAAATGCTTCTGTGCACAAAGCAAGCGCTATGAATATATGGTTCACATGGGTCAAGGTTTTCTTCTTAGAGCTCTGACCTGAACTCTGTATCTCCATCAGTACCTGATTTAAATAATTGGCTGACAGGCTGAATGAATGTCCACAGTCAAAAATTCTAGTGGAAAATCTTGAAAGGGAAGAAATCAAATAAAATTGTATTTGTCACATACACATACATTCAGGGTACGACAGGGATGGGGAGAAAAATAAACCAAGAAAAAGAAGGCAGATAAAGTATAAACTATATAAAATATATAAAAATATATGAGAAAAAAGTGTGTATATACATGGTATGCTTATGCTTATGACAGTAAAGAAGGTTAGTTTTTATAACAGCGAAAGGGGACTAAATTAAGAATTGGGAAAGATTGTGTATGTGAGAATTAGTTGAAGCTGTAGTCACAAAAATGTATTAACTCAAATTAAAAATTAAGTTTTAAATTAAAAATTTTAACTTTGGGCATATAATAAAATTATGTAACGATATCAAATAATAATAAAACACAAAAATTTTCCCATGTCTTACAAGGAAATAAGACTGCACTTGTTTCATGTTCATGGTCATATGGTGACTTGTTAGACATCAGTGTTTAACTATCATTTACATATTATCTGCAAATAAACTCATTTTTTTATGTATGGACAGTGCTGTTTGGTCGCAATGTACTGGATATTTTTTTTTGGGGGGGGGGGTATACTCAAGTAGCTAAAATTGTCACTAACAACAGTCACTACAGAAAATAGTCTAATTTGCACTTAGTATTTTAGTGACTAAGGTTTGGGGTTGTTGAGCAGAGGTTCAGGATCTAGCATTACTGCAGCTGAGCAATGCTCTTGACCTTTTCTTCTGTATCACGTAATTACAGGTCTGTATTACCCTGTGCTCTGACAAAGAGAAATATGTAAGAAGTAGAATTTCAGTGCCTGTAATGTATATTTGACATATACGGGCTTTCTGCATCTTTTTACTGTACACGAGAGACCTTTAATAAACGTTTTATCTCCATTGTGAAAGCTATACTGAATCTAAGCACTGTAGGTTCTAAAACATCAAAGCATATTTTTTATTGAACATAGTTAATTTCAAAGATAAGCAATTTCAGCCAATCAGCTTTTAACAAGCATAATAGCAAGCTTTTAACAAATAATGCAACTAATATAGATTGACCACTGGGGGGCACTGTTCATGGTTTTTCAATACAGAACTATCAAATTGATTGTTTTGAAATGTATTTTCCGTGTAAACTTTGAGAGGTGGCAAAAGTAAACATCCTTCACTTAAATAGAAGTACATATATTCATGTTTTAAAATACTAGTAAAAGTTGAAGTCCTGACTATACTTTTTTTACTCAAGTTAAAGTTAAGAAGTTTGGGCTCTAACGTATGTAAGTATGTATTTACTACTACCCGTTGTAGTGTCACGCTGGTAACTGGACCGCACATCATATTAATATTAGGGTTGTCAATCAATTAAAATAAACTGTATCATTTCTATCTGTTCTAAATGTACCATATATGAATACTTTATGTTTTTAATACTCTAAGCAATATGGACATGGAGAAATATGGATGCTTTATGCAAATATATGTTTATTATTAGTGAAACCAAACTCAACATAGAGCATGTAGACAAAAAATTATTGTAAATGTTTTAAATTAATTGTTTCCACACAGACAGTTAATGAGGTGATACTGGAGAAACTGTACCACTTGTAACTTTCATACCAATTACATAATCAGAGAATGTTTGTTTTCATATGATGGTTTATTTAAAAGACATTTTTGAGCTTTTTATACATATATTTATTATGTCTGTGAGGCAAGTATTTACTGAGATAATTTTTTTATGTGTGTGCCTGTGAAGAGAGGAGACAAAGACGGCAGAGAGCGCCCCCTGTCTGTTTTCTTTATTTTACAAAAGCACAACGTTTTGTTGTTATTATGAGTGTGCACAAATAAAAGTAGACCCTTTACAGATTCGAATGATGTGTTGCACTGATCTGTACGATCAAAAAAGACAGTAAGTTATGACATTAAGTTACGGCGTTATGAGGGACAAAAACACAAAACGCCCCCGCGCGTAACCCATGGCGCATTTTGGTGCTGATTTGAGATTCGCCGCATCAGTAAAACGAATGTTTACTGATTACAAATATTTTTCGTTGGAGTTTATTTATTTATTTTATATCCGAGTAAAAAAAGGACTAAATAAATTTCGCCTCTTTTATATTTAGTAATTTATTTATGTATTTATATTTTTTATAAAAATGGTCAAACAAAACTGCGTGCTGCATTGATGGCACGTTAATAAAATTTTGCGACATTAAAATGAATTTGCGTTTGAATTTTGACGGCCTTAATTAAAATATTAATACAAAACAATTTTAAATGTTGTTACCTAATGAATGTATAGAGTGTTTGGTGAACCGGTATATTTGTATGCTGTCGTCCCCTCACATTCACATGTTCACTCAGGTTTGTTGATGGTGGTGTGGTGGGTCGTCTCTTATCCCAGAGATCCCTCATGTCTGTGTTACCTTCTGGTTCTCCCTTTTAGTTATGCTGCCATAGCGAGTCTTGCCGGAGTCCAAACTGCACAGTGACATTAACTTTCATACACCAATAGGGACACCTAATAATCCATATCCTTATCTTCCCGTCACCCTCTTCTCTCTCTCTCTCTCTCTCTCTCTCTCTCTCTCTCTCGGTCGAGGTAAACATGCTCCTGAGGCTCCAGTGACCACTGTTCCTGCCCCTCTCCCCTCCGTGGAACTTCACACTTCTGTGCAGCTTGGGACGGTCTCTCATCAACACCTTGGGTGTTGATGAGAGAATAGATTTTGAACACAAGAATAGTTTTGTGTTCATGCTCTATGTTGTGTTTGGTTTTACTAATAATAAACATACATTTGCATAAAGCAAAATTAATATTTGTTCATGCCAATGTTGATTAGAGTATTAGTTGCGATTAATCACGAGAATGAACAGAAAAGAAGTCCAAGTCAATTTTAAGTCAAGTCAAGTTTATTTCTATCGCGACATTGTCTCAAAGCAGCTTAACAGAATTTAACAGTTAAGGTGAACAGTGTGTATTTATCCCTGATGAGCAGCCAGGGTGACTGTGGCAAGAAAAAACCTTCTTAGATGACATGAGGAAGAAACCTTAAGAGGAACCAGATTTAAAAGAGGAACCCATCATCATTTGGGTGACATCAAAAGTGTGATTATAAATCTTACAGATACAGTACAGATCACTGGAGAGTGAGAACTAACATGAGCCCTGGAATGTAAGATTATGAGTAATGTTCTTTCTACAGTCTTATACAGTCATTTAAGGTTATAAAACTAGGAGCTACTGAGCAACTCATATAATAGCTCAACATTTGCGATCATCATAGATCCAACACCAGCTTCTCCATGCCAGAGCTTTTAAATACCCGAGGAGGTCCAGTGTCCAAACTCCACATTAAGTGGGATCCAATTGGCACTGGTACGTCTCTAGATGGTTCGGGATGTTTGCGGGGTTGGCATCTACTTCTTTAAAGGTCCACAATCTTCATGAGGTGGGACGTGACTGGGGCTAGAACAACCTCAGGATGGCTCGGGATGGGTAGAGAAAGAGAAGCAGTGGAGGGGAATTAGCATAGCTGTTGTTCATAATAGTAACAAGCACAAGTTGATAATATGCATTTGATCAGATGTAATGGAGCACAAGATTATGATATGTGATGTGTGTTATGTGTAGGTTTAGGATTTGAAATCCAAATCAAATCAATATTTGGTGTGACCACCATTTGCAAAGACAGCAGTAAATTGGAACTCAGCATGTAGATTGTTCCAAAATCTAAGAAGAGCTAACCACAAATATTAGTACTTTTGTCAGTGTGGGCAGGTGCCAAGTCCTGTTCGAAATTAAAATCAGCATCTCCATAAAGCTGGTCAGCAGAGGGAAGGATGAAGCGCGCTAAAACTTCCTGGTAGACAGTTGTGCTGACCTTGGACCTGATAAAACACAGTGGACCAACACCAGCAGATGACATGACTCATGTCTCCCAAACCACCACTGACTGTGCAAACTTTACACTGGACCTCAAGCAACTTGGATTCGCTGCCTCTCTTCCTCCAGACTCTGGGACCTCGAATTCTAAATGAAATGCAAAATTTTCTTTTATCTGAAAAGACAACTTTGGCCTCTTACATTGTCTCTGGTTCAGGAGTGGCTTGACACAAGGAATGCATCAGTTGTAGCCCATGGATACGTCTGTGTGTGGAGGCTCTTGAAGCACTGACTCCAGCTGCAGTCAGCTTTGTGAATCTCCACCAAATTATTGAATGGGCTTCGTTTATCCTTTTTTTTTTACCACATTATTTCCTTACATTCAACTTTCCATTAATGTACTTGGATACAGCACTCTGTGAACAACAGTTTCTTTAGCGGTGACCTTTTGTGTCTTACCCTCCATGTGCAGAGTGTCAGTGATTGTCTTCTGTACAACTGTCAAGGCAGCAGTCTTCCCCCATGATTGTGTAGCCTGCACCAGACTTAGACACCATTTTAAGGCTCAGGAAACCTTTGCAGTTGTTTTGAGGTAATGAGTTGATTAGAGTGAGACACCACGAGTGTCCAATATTGAACTTTTTCACAATATTCTAATTTTCTGATATTCTGAATTTTGGGTTTTTATTAGCTGTAAGCCAAAATCATCATCGTCTGTCTGTGATAATAAATCAACTTTTTAATGATATTCTATTTCATTGAAATGCACCTGTGTGTGTGTGTGTGTGTGTGTGTGTGTGTGTGTGTGTGTGTGTGTGTGTGTGTGTGTGTGTAATTGGATGTATGTATAAATTAAATAGGAATGAACGCACAGCCAGCACCTCTGATCTAAAAATAGGATTGTTGAATATTAGATCTTTCACGTCAAAAGCGCTTACTATAAACGAAATTATTAGCGACCAGGGGTTTAATATTATGTGTTTGACAGAAACGTGGATTAAACAGCATTAAATGAGGCGACCCCGTCTAAATGGCAGAGGAGGCGGAGTCGCAGCTATTTATAATAATAATCTAAACGTCACACAAAAGACTAAATACAAATGTAAAACATTTAACGTTGTTTACACCAACATATAATATTCAGTGTCCAAAAGCAGGTCCAGTCAGTCAATTCCACTAATTATTATTTATAGACCCCCAGGGCCCTACTCTGATTTGCAGATTTCATCACAAATTTAGCTACTTTTTTAGACAAAGCATTAATTATTGGTGACTTTAATATTCATTTTGATAATCAGGAAGACTCCTTAAGAGCAGCAGTTGTGTCCATTCTAGAGTCATTTGGAATTAATTAGAATGTTATAGGACCCACTCATAGTGGTGGACACACTCTCGATTTGTTGTTAACATTTGGATTAAAAATAAAAAACTTAGTCATAATTCCACAGTCTGAAGCTATTTCAGACCATTATCTAATCTCACCACGTTACCGTGTTAAGCGTACTTTCACGTCAGCTACAGCAGCGCGTTTTATCAATAATCTTCCAGAAATTACGATATTAGATAGATCTCCGTCAGACCCCGCAGAGCTCGACTGGGCCACTAAATACTTAGAATCAACGTTACGTTATACTCTAGATGATGTAGCTCCCCTTAAGACCAAAATGATCAGGGAGAAAAAATTAGCACAGTGGTATAATGATCATACACGCACCTTAAAACAGACCACTCGAAAATTGGAACGTAAATGGCGTCAAACTAAATTAACAGTATTTCAAATAGCATGAAAGGAGAGCCTCCTAGATTATAGAAAATATCTTAGTGCTGCTAGATCAGCATATTTCTCCACCCTCATAGAAAATAACAAGCATAATCCTAGATTTTTTTATTCATTTATTTATACGGTAGCAAAATTAACAGGGAATAAAAGCACTGCACTCACATCCACACCATCAATAGGTAGTAATGATTTCATGAACTTTTTTAATAATAAAATTTAAAACATCAGGCAAGAAATCCAGACGGTTAATATAAATCCAAATTATTTTACAAGTAACCCTGTAGACAGCAGCATAATTATAGCAGACAATCAACTACAAAGCTTCACTCCTATTCATGAGAATGACTTAATTTCATTAATTTCCACATCAAAATCATCAAACTGCATTCTTGATCCCTTACCTACAAGTTTCCTCAAACAGATAACTCCAGAGGTAATTGAACCTGTTTTAAAAATAATAAACTCTTCCATTAGCACTGGTTATGTACCAAAATCCTTCAAACTGGCAGATATCCACCCCTTATTAAGAAACCTGACCTTGACCCATGTCAGCTGTCCAACTACAGACCAATATCAAATCTCGCCTTTATATCCAAAATTTTAGAAAAGGTTGTAGCACAGAAGTTATGCTCACACCTACTTATGAATAACATTTTTAAAATGTATCAGTCAGGATTTCTGCCCCATCACCGGTTATTCGCCTCTGATCAGGGTTTTGTCACTTTACTTGTTTTGCTCAACCTTAGTGCAGCTTTTGACACCATTGACCACACTATACTACTTGCTAGACTTGAAAACGTTGTTGGAATAAAGGAAACAGCTCTCTCTTGGCTCAGGTCTTATTTGACTGATCGCTATCAGTTTGTTGATGTAAATGGTGAGTTCTCCACACTCTATGAGGTAAAGTTTCCTCAAGGATCTGTCTTAGGCCCTCTGCTTTTCTCTTTATATCTGCTGCCTCTTGGTGAAATTATTCATAAACCTGGGATTCACTTCCATTGCTATGCTGATGATACACAGTTGTATATTTCAGCAAAGCCAGATGAGAAAGATCAGCTTAACAATGTTGAGAAGTGTGTAAAGGACATTAGACAGTGGATGCTTGATAACTTTCTTCTGCTCAACTCAGATAAGACGGAAGTATTTTTACTAGGACCACATGCAGCTAGAAGTAAACTTTCCGATTACGTAGCATCTCTGGATGGTGTTTCTGTTTCAACGTGTACGGCTGTCAAAGACCTTGGTGTGATTATTGACCCTAGTCTTTCCTTTGAGGCTCACATTAATGATATAACCAGGATCTCCTTCTTTCACCTTAGAAATATTGCTAAAATTAGAAATATGATGTCGTTACAGGATGCCGAAAAATTAATTCATGCTTTTGTTACTTTTAGATTAGATTACAGTAACGCTTTACTGTCTGGGTGTGCGATTAAGTGCATAAATAAGCTTCAGTTAGTTCAGAATGCAGCAGCAAGAGTCCTTACTAGATCTAGGAACTATGATCACATCACCCCTGTATTAATCAGTCTACACTGGCTCCCAATCAAATCTCGCATTGATTATAAAATACTACTACTGACGTATAAAGCACTTAACGGTCTCGCACCGCAGTATCTGAGTGAACTTCTGTACCAGTATGATCCTCCACGCCTACTTAAATCAAAAGGTGCAGGCTATCTGTTGGTTCCTCAAATAATGAAGACTACAACAGGGGGCAGATCTTTCTCTTATAAAGCCCCACAGTTATGGAACAGCCTTCCAACCAGTGTTCGGGACTCAGACACAGTCTCAGTGTTCAAGTCGAGGTTGAAAACCTATTTATTTAGTCAAGCCCTTGATCAGTAGATTTTTTTTCTTAGGAAAAGGATCAGATCTGTAGGGAACATGGATATAGAGTGTTTAGTGAACTGGGATATTTGTATGCTGTCATCCCCTAACATTCACATGTTCACTCAGGTTTGTTGACGGTGGTGTGGTGGGTCGTCTCTTATCCCAGAGATCCCTCATGTCTGTTTTACCTTCTGGTTCTCCCTTTTAGTTATGCTGCCATAGCGAGTCTTGCCAGAGTTCAAACTGCACAGTGACATTAACTTTCATCCAACAATAAGGACACTTAATAATCCATATCCTTCTCTTCCCCTCTCTCTCTCTCTCTCTCTCTCTCTCTCTCTCTCTCTCTCTCTCTCTTCTCTCTCTCTCTCTCTCTCTCTCTCTCTCTCTCTCTCTCTCTCTCTCTCTTTGTCTCTCTTTCTCTCGGTCGAGTTAAACATGCTCCTGAGGCTCCAGTGACCACTGTTCCTGCCCCTCTCCCCTCTGTGTATCTTCCCACATCGTCCAGGCCTGCCTCTGGATAGTGTTCTCTTCGACTGGAGGTCACTCTGTGCAGCTTGGGACGGTTTCTCATCAACGCCTTGGGTGGTTCCATGAAATTCCGGAGTAAGAACGGGCGCTTTGAGGATGGATTGGACTGTAGTTAATGTCAACAGTCTCCTACACTGACTCAGGAATACAGTTCGCTTCTGATTACCATCACTGTACCCCGCAACATTGTATATCTGCTTCAAATGGACATTCGGTGCAACCCAGATGAGGATGGGTTCCCTCTTGAGTCTGGTTCCTCTCAAGGTTTCTTCCTTATGCCATCTCGGGGAGTTTTTTCTTGCCACAGTTGCTCATCAGGGAAAAACTTACTTACAAAGAACATATTTACTTTTAATCACCACATTATCTGTGTAAAGCTGCTTTGAGACAATGTTCATTGTTAAAAGTACTATACAAATAAAAATTTATTGAATTGAATGTATGTTTGGGGTAAATGTCCTGCTGCAGAATAAATTTAGGGCCAATCACATGCCTCCTGATAGTATCGCTTGATATATATATATATATATATATATATATATATATATATATATATATATATATATATATATATATATATATATTTATATACATATTCATATACATATTTATATACGTCAGTTAGGTTAGTGTGAACACTAGGCTTTAAGAAATGCAGCATTTTTTTCTGAGCAGCAATCAGCTTCACACATGAAGACACACACACACACACACACACACACACACACACACACACACACACAAGCACACAAACACTAACACACATACGCACACACTATACAGAGCTATTAAGCAAAATTACCAACATGCCTTTAAGCCACTGCTTCACAGCAGAAATGTGCTCCCTCATTATGAAGTATACAAACACATACACATAGACATTTGCAACACAACACACACACACACACACACACACACACACACACACCACTCCCTTTGTCAGCTGTCCTCCCCCGCTTGTAATCTCTCTGCACCCCATTTCTCTCTCTCCCTCTCGCTCCACTGTTCTGTGTGATAGAATATCGATCGCTTGCCTTCTCTTGGCAGAGGGGGAAAGGGGGGGGGGGGGGTCTATGGTCAGATGTGCTCCAAGGTCGTCTCCCAGGCAACTAGAGGATGGGTCACAGGGTTGCCATGGTGCCTAGGTCGCCAAGGTCACATGATGGGGAGGAGTCATCTGGGTGGCCAATAATCTTTGGGTTAGTAATTGTGGATATGAGGTGTGTATTTGTGTGTGTGTGTGTGTGTGTGTGTGTGTGTGTGTGTGCGTGTGTGTGTGTGTGTGTGTGTGAGTGTGTGTGCGCGTGTGTGCGTGTGTGTGTGTGTGTGTGTGCCAAAAAACATGAGCTCAGACTGATTAATGAAACACATAAACCCCCTTTTTTCTCAGTTTTTGGTTTATGGGGGTATAATTACTTAAGGTAGGCCACTATATTCCTCCAATAACAAATAGCAATGAAAATACGCTATTAATACTATGTCCATCGGTCTGAAGTGTCTTAGCACTGGAAAGAGAGAAATTCTTACTACTGATAGTGTGAAGGTGTCTAACCAGTCTCCTGATATCTTCAGTGTATAACTGATTACATTTCTTATGTGAAAGACAATAAATACATACTGTATAATAATAAATACAATAAATACAAGCAGTGATGTGTGAGGAGTGACACATGAGGAGTGATGTGCAGGGAGTGATGTTTTAGTAGGGATGTGTGGGGAGTGATGTTTAATGAGTGGTGTGTGTGAGAAGTCATTTATGAGGATTGACATTTGAAGTGATGTATAAATTGTGTAAAGTGATGTATGAAAAGTGATGTGTGAGGAGTGATGGGCGAGGAGTAATATATGAGTAGGGTTATATAAAGAGTGATGTGTGAGTAGGGGTGTGTATAGAGTGATGTGTGAGGAGTGGTGTGTGAGTAGAGATATGTGAGGAGTGATGTATGAGGAGTGATGTGTTAGTAGAGATGTGTGAGGAGTGATGTCTGAGTAATCATCTATGAGGACTGACATATGTAAAGTGATGTATGAAAAGTAATGTGTGAGTAGTGATGGGCGAGGAGTAATGTATGAGTAGGGTTGTGTAAGGAGTGATATATAAAGAGTGATGTGCAAGTAGGGGTGTGTATAGAGTTATGTGTGAAGAGTGATGTGTGAGGAGTGGTGTGTGAGTAGAGATATGTGAGGAGTTATGTGTGAGAAGTGATGTGTGAGGAGTTATGTGTGAGAAGTGATGTGTGAGGAGTGGTGTGTGAGTAGAGATATGTGAGGAGTGATGTGTGAGGAGTGATGTGTGAGGAGTGGTGTGTAAGTAGAGATATGTGAGGAGTTATGTGTGAGAAGTGATGTGTGAGGAGTGGTGTGTGAGT
Organism: Silurus aristotelis; assembly: GCF_946808225.1. Classification (NCBI taxonomy): domain Eukaryota; kingdom Metazoa; phylum Chordata; class Actinopteri; order Siluriformes; family Siluridae; genus Silurus; species Silurus aristotelis. Next base: position 7,468,143 of record NC_139579.1, read on the forward strand.
AGAGATATGTGAGGAGTGATGTGTAAGGAGTGATGTGTGAGGAGTGGTGTGTAAGTAGAGATATGTAAGGAGTTATGTGTGAGGAGTGATGTGTGAGGAGTGGTGTGTGAGTAG